>NC_069502.1:1223106627-1223394127 GCF_027579735.1 Bombina bombina
TGCATATATGTGTAATGTTCTCATGAGTACAGGGTATGTGAGGTGCATATATGTGTAATGTTCTCATGAGTACAGGGTATGTGAGGTGCATATATGTGTGATGTTCTCATGAGTACAGGGTATGTGAGGTGCACATATGTGTGATGTCCTCATGGGTACAGGGTATGTGAGGTGCACATATGTGTAATGTTCTCATGAGTACAGGGTATGTGAGGTGCACATATGTGTGATGTCCTCATGGGTACAGTGTATGTGAGGTGCACATATGTGTGATGTTCTCATGAGTACAGGGTATGTGAGGTGCATATATGTGTGATGTTCTCATGAGTGCAGGGTATGTGAGGTGCACATATGTGTGATGTTCTCATGAGTACAGGGTATGGGAGGTGCATATATGTTTAATGTTCTCATGGATACAGGGTATGTGAGGTGCACATATGTGTGATGTTCTCATGAGTACAGGGTACGTGAGGTGCACATATGTGTGATGTTCTCATGGGTACAGGGTATGTGAGGTGCACATATGTGTGATGTTCTCATGAGTACAGGGTATGTGAGGTGCACATATGTGTGATGTCCTAATGGGTACAGGGTATGTGATGTGCACATATGTGTGATGTTCTCATGAGTACAGGGTATGTGAGGTGCACATATGTGTGATGTCCTCATGGGTACAGGGTATGTGAGGTGCACATATGTGTAATGTTCTCATGAGTACAGGGTATGTGAGGTGCACATATGTGTGATGTCCTCATGGGTACAGTGTATGTGAGGTGCACATATGTGTGATGTTCTCATGAGTACAGGGTATGTGAGGTGCATATATGTGTGATGTTCTCATGAGTACAGGGTATGTGAGGTGCACATATGTGTAATGTTCTCATGGGTACAGGGTATGTGAGCTGCACATATGTGTGATGTTCTCATGAGTACAGGGTATGTGAGGTGCACATATGTGTGATGTTCTCATGAGTACAGGGTATGGGAGGTGCATATATGTTTAATGTTCTCATGGATACAGGGTATGTGAGGTGCACATATGTGTGATGTTCTCATGAGTACAGGGTATGTGAGGTGCACATATGTGTGATGTTCTCATGGGTACAGGGTATGTGAGGTGCACATATGTGTGATGTTCTCATGAGTACAGGGTATGTGAGGTGCACATATGTGTGATGTCCTCATGGGTACAGGGTATGTGAGGTGCACATATGTGTGATGTTCTCATGAGTACAGGGTATGTGAGGTGCACATATGTGTGATGTCCTCATGGGTACAGGGTATGTGAGGTGCACATATGTGTGATGTCCTCATGGGTACAGGGTATGTGAGGTGCACATATGTGTGATGTCCTCATGGGTACAGGGTATGTGAGGTGCACATATGTTTAATGTTCTCATGGGTACAGGGTATGTGAGGTGCACATATGTTTAATGTTCTCATGAGTACAGGGTATGTGAGGTGCACATATGTTTAATGTTCTCATGAGTACAGGGTACGTGAGGTGCACATATGTGTGATGTTCTCATGAGTACAGGGTATGTGAGGTACATATTTGTGTAATGTTCTCATGGGTACAGGGTATGTGAGGTGCATATATGTGTAATGTTCTCATGGGTACAGGGTATGTGGGGTGCATATATGTGTAATGTTCTCATGAGTACAGGGTATGTGAGGTGCATATATGTGTAATATTCTCATGGGCACAGGGTATGTGATGTGCACATATGTGTGATGTTCTCATGGGTACAGGGTATGTGAGGTGCACATATGTGTAATGTTCTCATGGGTACAGGGTATGTGAGGTGTACATATGTGTGATGTTCTCATGAGTACAGGGTATGTGAGGTACATATTTGTGTAATGTTCTCATGGGTACAGGGTATGTGAGGTGCATATATGTGTAATGTTCTCATGGGTACAGGGTATGTGAGGTGCATATATGTGTAATGTTCTCATGAGTACAGGGTATGTGAGGTGCATATATGTGTAATGTTCTCATGGGTACAGGGTATGTGAGGTGCATATATGTGTAATGTTCTCATGAGTACAGGGTACGTGAGGTGCATATATGTGTGATGTTCTCATGATTACAGGGTATGTGAGGTGCATATATGTGTAATGTTCTCATGGGTACAGGGTATGTGAGGTGCATATATGTGTAATGTTCTCATGGGTACAGGGGTATGTGAGGTGCATATATGTGTAATGTTCTCATGAGTACAGGGTATGTGAGGTGCATATATGTGTAATGTTCTCATGGGTACAGGGTATGTGAGGTGCACATATGTGTGATGTTCTCATGGGTACAGGGTATGTGAGGTGCATATATGTGTAATGTTCTCATGAGTACAGGGTATGTAAGGTGCACATATGTGTGATGTTCTCATGGGTGCAGGGTATGTGAGGTGCACATATGTGTGATGTTCTCATGAGTACAGGGTATGTGAGGTGCATATATGTGTAATGTTCTCATGAGTACAGGGTATGTGAGGTGCATATATGTGTAATGTTCTCATGAGTACAGGGTATGTGAGGTGCACATATGTGTGATGTTCTCATGGGTACAGGGTATGTGAGGTGCACATATGTGTGATGTTCTCATGAGTACAGGGTATGTGAGGTGCATATATGTGTAATGTTCTCATGAGTACAGGGTATGTGAGGTGCATATATGTGTAATGTTCTCATGAGTACAGGGTATGTGAGGTGCACATATGTGTGATGTTCTCATGAGTACAGGGTATGTGAGGTGCACATATGTGTGCTGTTTTCATGAGTACAGGGTATGTGAGGTGCACATATGTGTGATGTTCTCATGAGTACAGGGTATGTGAGGTGCACATATGTGTGATGTTCTCATGAGTACAGGGTATGTGAGGTGCACATATGTGTGATGTTCTCATGAGTACAGGGTATGTGAGGTGCACATATGTGTGATGTTCTCATGGGTACAGGGTATGTGAGGTGCACATATGTGTAATGTTCTCATGAGTACAGGGTATGTGAGGTGCACATATGTGTAATGTTCTCATGAGTACAGGGTATGTGAGGTGCACATATGTGTGATGTTCTCATGAGTACAGGGTATGTGATGTGGATATATGTGTGATGTTCTCATGAGTACAGGGTATGTGAGGTGCATATATGTGTGATGTTCTCATGAGTACAGGGTATGTGAGGTGCATATATGTGTAATGTTCTCATGGGTACAGGGTATGTGAGGTGCACATATGTGTGATGTTCTTATGGGTACAGGGTATGTGGGGTGCACATATGTGTAATGTTCTCATGAGTACAGGGTATGTGAGGTGCACATATGTGTGATGTTCTCATGGGTACAGGGTATGTGAGGTGCACATATGTGTAATGTTCTCATGAGTACAGGGTATGGGAGGTGCACATATGTGTAATGTTCTCATGAGTACAGGGTATGTGAGGTGCATATATATGTAATGTGCTCATGGGTACAGGGTATGTGAGGTGCATATATGTGTGATGTTCTCATGGGTACAGGGTATTTGAGGTGCACATATGTGTGATGATCTCATGGGTACAGGGTACGTGAGGTGCACATATGTGTGATGTTCTCATGAGTACAGGGTATGTGAGGTGCACATATGTGTGATTTTCTCATGGGTACAGGGTATGTGAGGTGCACATATGTGTGATGATCTCATGTGTACAGGGTATGTGAGGTGCAAATATGTGTGATGTCCTCATGGGTACAGGGTGTGTGAGGTGCACATATGTGTGATGTTCTCATGGGTACAGGGTGTGTGAGGTGCACATATGTGTGATGTCCTCATGGGTACAGGGTGTGTGAGGTGCACATATGTGTGATGTCCTCATGGGTACAGGGTGTGTGAGGTGCACATATGTGTGATGTCCTCATGGGTACAGGGTGTGTGAGGTGCACATATGTGTGATGTCCTCATGGGTACAGGGTATGTGAGGTGCACATATGTGTGATATCCTCATGGGTACAGGGTGTGTGAGGTGCACATATGTGTGATGTTCTCATGGGTACAGGGTATGTGAGGTGCACATATGTGTGATGTTCTCATGAGTACAGGGTATGTGAGGTGCACATATGTGTGATGTTCTCATGGGTACAGGGTATGTGAGGTGCACATATGTGTAATGTTCTCATGAGTACAGGGTATGTGAGGTGCATATATGTGTAATGTTCTCATGGGTACAGGGTAGGTGAGGTGCACATATGTGTAATGTTCTCATGAGTACAGGGTAGGTGAGGTGCATATATGTGTGATGTTCTCATGGGTACATGGTATGTGAGGTGCACATATGTGTAATGTTCTCATAAGTACAGGGTATGTGAGGTGCACATATGTGTGATGTTCTCATGGGTACAGGGTATGTGAGGTGCACATATGTGTGATGTTCTCATGAGTACAGGGTATGTGAGGTGCACATATGTGTAATGTTCTCATGAGTACAGGGTATGTGAGGTGCACATATGTGTGATGTTCTCATGAGTACAGGGTATGTGAGGTGCACATATGTGTGATGTTCTCATGGGTACAGGGTATGTAAGGTGCAAATATGTGTAATGTTCTCAAGGGTACATGTTATGTGAGGTGCACATATATGTAATGTGCTCATGGGTACAGGGTATGTGAGGTGCAAATATGTGTAATGTTCTCATGAGTACAGGGTACATGAGGTGCACATATGTGTGATGTTCTCATGGGTACAGGTTATGTGAGGTGCACATATGTGTGATGTTCTCATGGGTACAGTGTATGTGAGGTGCACATATGTGTAATGTTCTCATGGGTACAGGGTATGTAAGGTGCAAATATGTGTAATGTTCTCATGGGTACATGTTATGTGAGGTGCACATATATGTAATGTGCTCATGGGTACAGTGTATGTGAGGTGCAAATATGTGTAATGTTCTCATGAGTACAGGGTACATGAGGTGCACATATGTGTGATATTCTCATGGGTACAGGTTATGTGAGGTGCACATATGTGTGATGTTCTCATGGGTACAGTGTATGTGAGGTGCACATATGTGTGATGTTCTCATGAGTACAGGGTACGTGAGGTGCACATATGTGTGATGTTCTCATGAGTACAGGGTACGTGAGGTGCATATATGTGTAATGTTCTCATGGGTACAGGGTATGTGAGGTGCATATATGTGTAATGTTCTCATGAGTACAGGGTATGTGAGGTGCACATATGTGTAATGTTCTCATGGGTACAGGGTATGTGAGGTGCACATATGTGTAATGTTCTCATGAGTACAGGGTATGTGAGGTGCATATATGTGTGATGTTCTCATGAGTACAGGGTATGTGAGGTGCACATATGTGTAATGTGCTCATGGGTACAGGGTATGTGAAGTGCACATATGTGTAATGTTCTCATGAGTACAGGGTATGTGAGGTGCACATATGTGTGATGTTCTCATGAGTACAGGGTATGTGAGGTGCACATATGTGTGATGTTCTCATGAGTACAGGGTATGTGATGTGGATATATGTGTGATGTTCTCATGAGTACAGGGTATGTGAGGTGCACATATGTGTGATGTTCTCATGAGTACAGGGTATGTGAGGTGCACATATGTGTGATGTTCTCATGAGTACAGGGTATGTGAGGTGCATATATGTGTGATGTTCTCATGAGTACAGGGTATGTGAGGTGCACATATGTGTAATGTTCTCATGAGTACAGGGTATGTGAGGTGCACATATGTGTGATGTTCTCATGAGTACAGGGTATGTGAGGTGCACATATGTGTGATGTTCTCATGAGTACAGGGTATGTGATGTGGATATATGTGTGATGTTCTCATGAGTACAGGGTATGTGAGGTGCATATATGTGTGATGTTCTCATGAGTACAGGGTATGTGAGGTGCATATATGTGTAATGTTCTCATGGGTACAGGGTATGTGAGGTGCACATATGTGTGATGTTCTTATGGGTACAGGGTATGTGGGGTGCACATATGTGTAATGTTCTCATGAGTACAGGGTATGTGAGGTGCACATATGTGTGATGTTCTCATGGGTACAGGGTATGTGAGGTGCACATATGTGTAATGTTCTCATGAGTACAGGGTATGTGAGGTGCATATATGTGTGATGTTCTCATGAGTACAGGGTATGTGAGGTGCACATATGTGTGATGTTCTCATGAGTACAGGGTATGTGATGTGGATATATGTGTGATGTTCTCATGAGTACAGGGTATGTGAGGTGTATATATGTGTGATGTTCTCATGAGTACAGGGTATGTGAGGTGCACGTATGTGTAATGTTCTCATGAGTACAGGGTATGTGATGTGCATATATGTGTAATGTTCTCATGAGTATAGGGTATGTGATGTGGATATATGTGTAATGTTCTCATGAGTACAGGGTATGTGAGGTGCACATATGTGTGATGTTCTCATGAGTACAGGGTATGTGAGGTGCATATATGTGTGATGTTCTCATGAGTACAGGGTATGTGAGGTGCACATATGTGTGATGTTCTCATGAGTACAGGGTATGTGAGGTGCACATATGTGTAATGTTCTCATGAGTACAGGGTATGTGAGGTGCACATATGTGTAATGTTCTCATGAGTACAGGGTATGTGAGGTGCACATATGTGTGATGTTCTCATGGGTACAGGGTATGTGAGGTGCACATATGTGTGATGTTCTCATGAGTACAGGGTATGTGAGGTGCACATATGTGTGATGTTCTCATGAGTACAGGGTATGTGAGGTGCACATATGTGTAATGTTCTCATGGGTACAGGGTATGTGAGGTGCATATATGTGTGATGTTCTCATGGGTACAGGGTATGTGAGGTGCACATATGTGTGATGTCTCATGGATACAGGGTATGTGAGGTGCACATATGTGTAATGTTCTCATGGGTACAGGGTATGTGAGGTGCACATATGTGTGATGTTCTCATGGGTACAGGGTATGTGAGGTGCACATATGTGTGATGTTCTCATGGGTACAGGGTATGTGAGGTGCACATATGTGTGATGTTCTCATGGGTACAGGGTATGTGAGGTGCACATATGTGTGATGTCCTCATGAGTACAGGGTATGTGAGGTGCACATATGTGTGATGTCCTCATGAGGTACAGGGTATGTGAGGTGCACATATGTGTGATGTCTCATGGGTACAGGGTGGGCACATATGTGTAATGTTCTCATGAGTACAGGGTATGTGAGGTGCATATATGTGTAATGTTCTCATGGGTACAGGGTATGTGAGGTGCATATATGTGTGATGTTCTCATGGGTACAGGGTATGTGAGGTGCACATATGTGTGATGTTCTCATGAGTACAGGGTATGTGAGGTGCACATATGTGTGATGTTCTCATGGGTACAGGGTATGTGAGGTGCACATATGTGTGATGTTCTCATGAGTACAGGGTATGTGAGGTGCATATATGTGTAATGTTCTCATGAGTACAGGGTATGTGAGGTGCACATATGTGTGATGTTCTCATGGGTACAGGGTATGTGAGGTGCATATATGTGTGATGTTCCTCATGGGTACAGGGTATGTGAGGTGCACATATGTGTGATGTTCTCATGGGTACAGGGTATGTGAGGTGCACATATGTGTGATGTTCTCATGGGTACAGGGTATGTGAGGTGTATATATGTGTGATGTTCTCATGAGTACAGGGTATGTGAGGTGCACTGATGTGTGATGTTCTCATGAGTACAGGGTATGTGAGGTGCACATATGTGTGATGTTCTCATGAGTACAGGGTATGTGAGGTGCACATATGTGTGATGTTCTCATGGGTACATGGTATGTGAGGTGCACATATGTGTAATGTTCTCATGAGTACAGGGTATGTGAGGTGCACATATGTGTGATGTTCTCATGGGTACAGGGTATGTGAGGTGCACATATGTGTGATGTTCTCATGGGTACAGGGTATGTGAGGTGTATATATGTGTAATGTTCTCATGAGTACAGGGTACGTGAGGTGCACATATGTGTAATGTTCTCATGAGTACAGGGTACGTGAGGTGCACATATGTGTAATGTTCTCATGAGTACAGGGTATGTGAGGTGCATATATGTGTAATGTTCTCATGAGTACAGGGTATGTGAGGTGCATATATGTGTAATGTTCTCATGAGTACAGGGTATGTGAGGTGCATATATGTGTGATGTTCTCATGAGTACAGGGTATGTGAGGTGCACATATGTGTGATGTCCTCATGGGTACAGGGTATGTGAGGTGCACATATGTGTAATGTTCTCATGAGTACAGGGTATGTGAGGTGCACATATGTGTGATGTCCTCATGGGTACAGTGTATGTGAGGTGCACATATGTGTGATGTTCTCATGAGTACAGGGTATGTGAGGTGCATATATGTGTGATGTTCTCATGAGTGCAGGGTATGTGAGGTGCACATATGTGTGATGTTCTCATGAGTACAGGGTATGGGAGGTGCATATATGTTTAATGTTCTCATGGATACAGGGTATGTGAGGTGCACATATGTGTGATGTTCTCATGAGTACAGGGTACGTGAGGTGCACATATGTGTGATGTTCTCATGGGTACAGGGTATGTGAGGTGCACATATGTGTGATGTTCTCATGAGTACAGGGTATGTGAGGTGCACATATGTGTGATGTCCTAATGGGTACAGGGTATGTGATGTGCACATATGTGTGATGTTCTCATGAGTACAGGGTATGTGAGGTGCACATATGTGTGATGTCCTCATGGGTACAGGGTATGTGAGGTGCACATATGTGTAATGTTCTCATGAGTACAGGGTATGTGAGGTGCACATATGTGTGATGTCCTCATGGGTACAGTGTATGTGAGGTGCACATATGTGTGATGTTCTCATGAGTACAGGGTATGTGAGGTGCATATATGTGTGATGTTCTCATGAGTACAGGGTATGTGAGGTGCACATATGTGTAATGTTCTCATGGGTACAGGGTATGTGAGCTGCACATATGTGTGATGTTCTCATGAGTACAGGGTATGTGAGGTGCACATATGTGTGATGTTCTCATGAGTACAGGGTATGGGAGGTGCATATATGTTTAATGTTCTCATGGATACAGGGTATGTGAGGTGCACATATGTGTGATGTTCTCATGAGTACAGGGTACGTGAGGTGCACATATGTGTGATGTTCTCATGGGTACAGGGTATGTGAGGTGCACATATGTGTGATGTTCTCATGAGTACAGGGTATGTGAGGTGCACATATGTGTGATGTCCTCATGGGTACAGGGTATGTGAGGTGCACATATGTGTGATGTTCTCATGAGTACAGGGTATGTGAGGTGCACATATGTGTGATGTCCTCATGGGTACAGGGTATGTGAGGTGCACATATGTGTGATGTCCTCATGGGTACAGGGTATGTGAGGTGCACATATGTGTGATGTCCTCATGGGTACAGGGTATGTGAGGTGCACATATGTTTAATGTTCTCATGGGTACAGGGTATGTGAGGTGCACATATGTTTAATGTTCTCATGAGTACAGGGTATGTGAGGTGCACATATGTTTAATGTTCTCATGAGTACAGGGTACGTGAGGTGCACATATGTGTGATGTTCTCATGAGTACAGGGTATGTGAGGTACATATTTGTGTAATGTTCTCATGGGTACAGGGTATGTGAGGTGCATATATGTGTAATGTTCTCATGGGTACAGGGTATGTGGGGTGCATATATGTGTAATGTTCTCATGAGTACAGGGTATGTGAGGTGCATATATGTGTAATATTCTCATGGGCACAGGGTATGTGATGTGCACATATGTGTGATGTTCTCATGGGTACAGGGTATGTGAGGTGCACATATGTGTAATGTTCTCATGGGTACAGGGTATGTGAGGTGTACATATGTGTGATGTTCTCATGAGTACAGGGTATGTGAGGTACATATTTGTGTAATGTTCTCATGGGTACAGGGTATGTGAGGTGCATATATGTGTAATGTTCTCATGGGTACAGGGTATGTGAGGTGCATATATGTGTAATGTTCTCATGAGTACAGGGTATGTGAGGTGCATATATGTGTAATGTTCTCATGGGTACAGGGTATGTGAGGTGCATATATGTGTAATGTTCTCATGAGTACAGGGTACGTGAGGTGCATATATGTGTGATGTTCTCATGATTACAGGGTATGTGAGGTGCATATATGTGTAATGTTCTCATGGGTACAGGGTATGTGAGGTGCATATATGTGTAATGTTCTCATGGGTACAGGGGTATGTGAGGTGCATATATGTGTAATGTTCTCATGAGTACAGGGTATGTGAGGTGCATATATGTGTAATGTTCTCATGGGTACAGGGTATGTGAGGTGCACATATGTGTGATGTTCTCATGGGTACAGGGTATGTGAGGTGCATATATGTGTAATGTTCTCATGAGTACAGGGTATGTAAGGTGCACATATGTGTGATGTTCTCATGGGTGCAGGGTATGTGAGGTGCACATATGTGTGATGTTCTCATGAGTACAGGGTATGTGAGGTGCATATATGTGTAATGTTCTCATGAGTACAGGGTATGTGAGGTGCATATATGTGTAATGTTCTCATGAGTACAGGGTATGTGAGGTGCACATATGTGTGATGTTCTCATGGGTACAGGGTATGTGAGGTGCACATATGTGTGATGTTCTCATGAGTACAGGGTATGTGAGGTGCATATATGTGTAATGTTCTCATGAGTACAGGGTATGTGAGGTGCATATATGTGTAATGTTCTCATGAGTACAGGGTATGTGAGGTGCACATATGTGTGATGTTCTCATGAGTACAGGGTATGTGAGGTGCACATATGTGTGCTGTTTTCATGAGTACAGGGTATGTGAGGTGCACATATGTGTGATGTTCTCATGAGTACAGGGTATGTGAGGTGCACATATGTGTGATGTTCTCATGAGTACAGGGTATGTGAGGTGCACATATGTGTGATGTTCTCATGAGTACAGGGTATGTGAGGTGCACATATGTGTGATGTTCTCATGGGTACAGGGTATGTGAGGTGCACATATGTGTAATGTTCTCATGAGTACAGGGTATGTGAGGTGCACATATGTGTAATGTTCTCATGAGTACAGGGTATGTGAGGTGCACATATGTGTGATGTTCTCATGAGTACAGGGTATGTGATGTGGATATATGTGTGATGTTCTCATGAGTACAGGGTATGTGAGGTGCATATATGTGTGATGTTCTCATGAGTACAGGGTATGTGAGGTGCATATATGTGTAATGTTCTCATGGGTACAGGGTATGTGAGGTGCACATATGTGTGATGTTCTTATGGGTACAGGGTATGTGGGGTGCACATATGTGTAATGTTCTCATGAGTACAGGGTATGTGAGGTGCACATATGTGTGATGTTCTCATGGGTACAGGGTATGTGAGGTGCACATATGTGTAATGTTCTCATGAGTACAGGGTATGGGAGGTGCACATATGTGTAATGTTCTCATGAGTACAGGGTATGTGAGGTGCATATATATGTAATGTGCTCATGGGTACAGGGTATGTGAGGTGCATATATGTGTGATGTTCTCATGGGTACAGGGTATTTGAGGTGCACATATGTGTGATGATCTCATGGGTACAGGGTACGTGAGGTGCACATATGTGTGATGTTCTCATGAGTACAGGGTATGTGAGGTGCACATATGTGTGATTTTCTCATGGGTACAGGGTATGTGAGGTGCACATATGTGTGATGATCTCATGTGTACAGGGTATGTGAGGTGCAAATATGTGTGATGTCCTCATGGGTACAGGGTGTGTGAGGTGCACATATGTGTGATGTTCTCATGGGTACAGGGTGTGTGAGGTGCACATATGTGTGATGTCCTCATGGGTACAGGGTGTGTGAGGTGCACATATGTGTGATGTCCTCATGGGTACAGGGTGTGTGAGGTGCACATATGTGTGATGTCCTCATGGGTACAGGGTGTGTGAGGTGCACATATGTGTGATGTCCTCATGGGTACAGGGTATGTGAGGTGCACATATGTGTGATATCCTCATGGGTACAGGGTGTGTGAGGTGCACATATGTGTGATGTTCTCATGGGTACAGGGTATGTGAGGTGCACATATGTGTGATGTTCTCATGAGTACAGGGTATGTGAGGTGCACATATGTGTGATGTTCTCATGGGTACAGGGTATGTGAGGTGCACATATGTGTAATGTTCTCATGAGTACAGGGTATGTGAGGTGCATATATGTGTAATGTTCTCATGGGTACAGGGTAGGTGAGGTGCACATATGTGTAATGTTCTCATGAGTACAGGGTAGGTGAGGTGCATATATGTGTGATGTTCTCATGGGTACATGGTATGTGAGGTGCACATATGTGTAATGTTCTCATAAGTACAGGGTATGTGAGGTGCACATATGTGTGATGTTCTCATGGGTACAGGGTATGTGAGGTGCACATATGTGTGATGTTCTCATGAGTACAGGGTATGTGAGGTGCACATATGTGTAATGTTCTCATGAGTACAGGGTATGTGAGGTGCACATATGTGTGATGTTCTCATGAGTACAGGGTATGTGAGGTGCACATATGTGTGATGTTCTCATGGGTACAGGGTATGTAAGGTGCAAATATGTGTAATGTTCTCAAGGGTACATGTTATGTGAGGTGCACATATATGTAATGTGCTCATGGGTACAGGGTATGTGAGGTGCAAATATGTGTAATGTTCTCATGAGTACAGGGTACATGAGGTGCACATATGTGTGATGTTCTCATGGGTACAGGTTATGTGAGGTGCACATATGTGTGATGTTCTCATGGGTACAGTGTATGTGAGGTGCACATATGTGTAATGTTCTCATGGGTACAGGGTATGTAAGGTGCAAATATGTGTAATGTTCTCATGGGTACATGTTATGTGAGGTGCACATATATGTAATGTGCTCATGGGTACAGTGTATGTGAGGTGCAAATATGTGTAATGTTCTCATGAGTACAGGGTACATGAGGTGCACATATGTGTGATATTCTCATGGGTACAGGTTATGTGAGGTGCACATATGTGTGATGTTCTCATGGGTACAGTGTATGTGAGGTGCACATATGTGTGATGTTCTCATGAGTACAGGGTACGTGAGGTGCACATATGTGTGATGTTCTCATGAGTACAGGGTACGTGAGGTGCATATATGTGTAATGTTCTCATGGGTACAGGGTATGTGAGGTGCATATATGTGTAATGTTCTCATGAGTACAGGGTATGTGAGGTGCACATATGTGTAATGTTCTCATGGGTACAGGGTATGTGAGGTGCACATATGTGTAATGTTCTCATGAGTACAGGGTATGTGAGGTGCATATATGTGTGATGTTCTCATGAGTACAGGGTATGTGAGGTGCACATATGTGTAATGTGCTCATGGGTACAGGGTATGTGAAGTGCACATATGTGTAATGTTCTCATGAGTACAGGGTATGTGAGGTGCACATATGTGTGATGTTCTCATGAGTACAGGGTATGTGAGGTGCACATATGTGTGATGTTCTCATGAGTACAGGGTATGTGATGTGGATATATGTGTGATGTTCTCATGAGTACAGGGTATGTGAGGTGCACATATGTGTGATGTTCTCATGAGTACAGGGTATGTGAGGTGCACATATGTGTGATGTTCTCATGAGTACAGGGTATGTGAGGTGCATATATGTGTGATGTTCTCATGAGTACAGGGTATGTGAGGTGCACATATGTGTAATGTTCTCATGAGTACAGGGTATGTGAGGTGCACATATGTGTGATGTTCTCATGAGTACAGGGTATGTGAGGTGCACATATGTGTGATGTTCTCATGAGTACAGGGTATGTGATGTGGATATATGTGTGATGTTCTCATGAGTACAGGGTATGTGAGGTGCATATATGTGTGATGTTCTCATGAGTACAGGGTATGTGAGGTGCATATATGTGTAATGTTCTCATGGGTACAGGGTATGTGAGGTGCACATATGTGTGATGTTCTTATGGGTACAGGGTATGTGGGGTGCACATATGTGTAATGTTCTCATGAGTACAGGGTATGTGAGGTGCACATATGTGTGATGTTCTCATGGGTACAGGGTATGTGAGGTGCACATATGTGTAATGTTCTCATGAGTACAGGGTATGTGAGGTGCATATATGTGTGATGTTCTCATGAGTACAGGGTATGTGAGGTGCACATATGTGTGATGTTCTCATGAGTACAGGGTATGTGATGTGGATATATGTGTGATGTTCTCATGAGTACAGGGTATGTGAGGTGTATATATGTGTGATGTTCTCATGAGTACAGGGTATGTGAGGTGCACGTATGTGTAATGTTCTCATGAGTACAGGGTATGTGATGTGCATATATGTGTAATGTTCTCATGAGTATAGGGTATGTGATGTGGATATATGTGTAATGTTCTCATGAGTACAGGGTATGTGAGGTGCACATATGTGTGATGTTCTCATGAGTACAGGGTATGTGAGGTGCATATATGTGTGATGTTCTCATGAGTACAGGGTATGTGAGGTGCACATATGTGTGATGTTCTCATGAGTACAGGGTATGTGAGGTGCACATATGTGTAATGTTCTCATGAGTACAGGGTATGTGAGGTGCACATATGTGTAATGTTCTCATGAGTACAGGGTATGTGAGGTGCACATATGTGTGATATTCTCATGGGTACAGGGTATGTGAGGTGCACATATGTGTGATGTTCTCATGAGTACAGGGTATGTGAGGTGCACATATGTGTGATGTTCTCATGAGTACAGGGTATGTGAGGTGCACATATGTGTGATGTTCTCATGAGTACAGGGTTTGTGAGGTGCACATATGTGTGATGTTCTCATGGGTACAGGGTATGTGAGGTGCACATATGTGTGATGTTCTCATGAGTACAGGGTATGTGAGGTGCACATATGTGTAATGTTCTCATGAGTACAGGGTATGTGAGGTGCACATATGTGTGATGTTCTCATGAGTACAGGGTATGTGATGTGCATATATGTGTGATATTCTCATGGGTACAGGGTATGTGAGGTGTATATATGTGTGATGTTCTCATGAGTACAGGGTATGTGAGGTTCACGTATGTGTAATGTTCTCATGAGTACAGGGTATGTGAAGTGCACATATGTGTGATGTTCTCATGAGTACAGGGTATGTGATGTGCATATATGTGTGATATTCTCATGGGTACAGGTGCACATATGTGTAATGTTCTCATGAGTACAGGGTATGTGAGGTGCACATATGTGTGATGTTCTCATGAGTACAGGGTATGTGATGTGCATATATGTGTGATATTCTCATGGGTACAGGGTATGTGAGGTGTATATATGTGTGATGTTCTCATGAGTACAGGGTATGTGAGGTGCACGTATGTGTAATGTTCTCATGAGTACAGGGTATGTGATGTGCATATATGTGTAATGTTCTCATGAGTACAGGGTATGTGATGTGGATATATGTGTAATGTTCTCATGAGTACAGGGTATGTGAGGTGCACATATGTGTGATGTTCTCATGAGTACAGGGTATGTGAGGTGCATATATGTGTGATGTTCTCATGAGTACAGGGTATGTGAGGTGCACATATGTGTGATGTTGTCATGAGTACAGGGTATGTGAGATGCACATATGTGTGATGTTCTCATGAGTACAGGGTATGTGAGGTGCACATATGTGTGATGTTCTCATGAGTACAGGGTATGTGATGTGGATATATGTGTGATGTTCTCATGAGTACAGGGTATGTGAGGTGCACATATGTGTGATGTTCTCATGAGTACAGGGTATGTGAGGTGTACATATGTGTGATGTTCTCATGGGTACAGGGTATGTGAGGTGCACATATGTGTAATGTTCTCATGAGTACAGGGTATGTGATGTGCATATATGTGTGATGTTCTCATGAGTACAGGGTATGTGAGGTGCATATATGTGTGATGTTCTCATGAGTACAGGGTATGTGAGGTGCATATATGTGTAATGTTCTCATGAGTACAGGGTATGTGAGGTGCATATATGTGTGATGTTCTCATGAGTACAGGGTATGTGAGGTGCACATATGTGTGATGTTCTCATGGGTACAGGGTATGTGAGGTGCACATATGTGTAATGTTCTCATGAGTACAGGGTATGTGAGGTGCACATATGTGTGATGTTCTCATGGGTACAGGGTATGTGAGGTGTACATATGTGTGATGTTCTCATGAGTACAGGGTATGTGAGGTGCACATATGTGTGATGTTCTCATGGGTACAGGGTATGTGAGGTGCACATATGTGTGATGTTCTCATGAGTACAGGGTATGTGAGGTGCACATATGTGTGATGTTCTCATGAGTACAGGGTATGTGAGGTGCACATATGTGTGATGTTCTCATGGGTACAGGGTATGTGAGGTGCACATATGTGTAATGTTCTCATGAGTACAGGGTATGTGAGGTGCACATATGTGTGATGTTCTCATGAGTACAGGGTATGTGAGGTGCATATATGTGTAATGTTCTCATGAGTACAGGGTATGTGATGTGGATATATGTGTGATGTTCTCATGAGTACAGGGTATGTGAGGTGCATATATGTGTAATGTTCTCATGGGTACAGGGTATGTGAGGTGCATATATGTGTAATGTTCTCATGATTAGTGAGACATGAGGTGCATATATGTGTAATGTTCTCATGAGTACAGGGTATGTGATGTGCATATATGTGTAATGTTCTCATGAGTACAGGGTATGTGAGGTGCATATATGTGTAATGTTCTCATGAGTACAGGGTACGTGAGGTGCACATATGTGTAATGTTCTCATGAGTACAGGGTATGTGAGGTGCATATATGTGTAATGTTCTCATGAGTACAGGGTATGTGAGGTGCACATATGTGTAATGTTCTCATGGGTACAGGGTATGTGAGGTGCACATATGTGTGATGTTTTCATGAGTACAGGGTATGTGAGGTGCACATATGTGTGATGTTCTCATGCGTACAGGGTATGTGAGGTGCACATATGTGTGGTGTTCTCATGCGTACAGGGTATGTGATGTGCATATATGTGTGATGTTCTCATGAGTACAGGGTATGTGAGGTGCACATATGTGTGATGTTCTCATGAGTACAGGGTATGTGAGGTGCACATATGTGTGATGTTCTCATGCGTACAGGGTATGTGAGGTGCACATATGTGTGGTGTTCTCATGAGTACAGGGTATGTGAGGTGCACATATGTGTGATGTTCTCATGAGTACATGGTATGTGAGGTGCACATATGTGTGATGTTCTCATGCGTACAGGGTATGTGATGTGCATATATGTGTGATGTTCTCATGAGTACAGGGTATGTGAGGTGCACATATGTGTGGTGTTCTCATGAGTACAGGGTATGTGAGGTGCACATATGTGTGATGTTCTCATGCGTACAGGGTATGTGAGGTGCACATATGTGTGGTGTTCTCATGGGTACAGGGTATGTGAGGTGCATATATGTGTGATGTTCTCATGGGTACAGGGTATGTGAGGTGCACATATATGTGGTGTTCTCATGGGTACAGGGTATGTGAGGTGCACATATGTGTGATGTTCTCATGGGTACAGGGTATGTGAGGTGCACATATGTGTGGTGTTCTCATGGGTACAGGGTATGTGAGGTGCACATATGTGTGGTGTTCTCATGGGTACAGGGTATGTGAGGTGCACATATGTGTGGTGTTCTCATGGGTACAGGGTATGTGAGGTGCACATATGTGTGATGTTCTCATGAGTACAGGGTATGTGAGGTGCACATATGTGTGATGTTCTCATGAGTACAGGGTATGTGAGGTGCACATATGTGTGATGTTCTCATGAGTACAGGGTATGTGAGGTGCATATATGTGTAATGTTCTCATGAGTACAGGGTATGTGATGTGGATATATGTGTGATGTTCTCATGAGTACAGGGTATGTGAGGTGCATATATGTGTAATGTTCTCATGGGTACAGGGTATGTGAGGTGCATATATGTGTAATGTTCTCATGATTAGTGAGACGTGAGGTGCATATATGTGTAATGTTCTCATGAGTACAGGGTATGTGATGTGCATATATGTGTAATGTTCTCATGAGTACAGGGTATGTGAGGTGCATATATGTGTAATGTTCTCATGAGTACAGGGTACGTGAGGTGCACATATGTGTAATGTTCTCATGAGTACAGGGTATGTGAGGTGCATATATGTGTAATGTTCTCATGAGTACAGGGTATGTGAGGTGCACATATGTGTAATGTTCTCATGGGTACAGGGTATGTGAGGTGCACATATGTGTGATGTTCTCATGAGTACAGGGTATGTGAGGTGCACATATGTGTGATGTTCTCATGCGTACAGGGTATGTGAGGTGCACATATGTGTGGTGTTCTCATGCGTACAGGGTATGTGATGTGCATATATGTGTGATGTTCTCATGAGTACAGGGTATGTGAGGTGCACATATGTGTGATGTTCTCATGCGTACAGGGTATGTGAGGTGCACATATGTGTGGTGTTCTCATGAGTACAGGGTATGTGAGGTGCACATATGTGTGATGTTCTCATGAGTACATGGTATGTGAGGTGCACATATGTGTGATGTTCTCATGCGTACAGGGTATGTGATGTGCATATATGTGTGATGTTCTCATGAGTACAGGGTATGTGAGGTGCACATATGTGTGGTGTTCTCATGAGTACAGGGTATGTGAGGTGCACATATGTGTGATGTTCTCATGCGTACAGGGTATGTGAGGTGCACATATGTGTGGTGTTCTCATGGGTACAGGGTATGTGAGGTGCATATATGTGTGATGTTCTCATGGGTACAGGGTATGTGAGGTGCACATATATGTGGTGTTCTCATGGGTACAGGGTATGTGAGGTGCACATATGTGTGATGTTCTCATGGGTACAGGGTATGTGAGGTGCACATATGTGTGGTGTTCTCATGGGTACAGGGTATGTGAGGTGCACATATGTGTGGTGTTCTCATGGGTACAGGGTATGTGAGGTGCACATATGTGTGATGTTCTCATGAGTACAGGGTATGTGAGGTGCACATATGTGTGATGTTCTCATGAATACAGGGTATGTGAGGTGCACATATGTGTGATGTTCTCATGGGTACAGGGTATGTGAGGTGCACATATGTGTGGTGTTCTCATGGGTACCGGGTATGTGAGGTGCATATATGTGTGATGTTCTCATGATTAGTGAGACGTGAGGTGCATTACATAGAACAGTTTTTGGATGGGTGGAAATGTATTTAGGATATAAAGTTTTATTTAGTGTTTATGTTTTTGTCTGTCAGTTCTGTGGTGAGAGGATGTGGGTTTTTATTTTGAAGGAAAAGTTTCGTCTCCAGAGGAAAAAAACATGTGTTTAAATCACCACATCCATTTTACAGACTATTTATACTTTACCAGATCTCTGCTGGGTAGTAGTGTGTGCCTGTGCGTACATGTCGTTTTTACGTTTCCGAGCACAATATCTGGGGATTAAATATATATATATTTTTAAAATAACCCATTAATTCACTTTTATAGCTGATCTCAGTTATGTGGACGTTTGTTGAATCAGTATTAGCTCAGAGGAATGGCAAGCACGTTTTTTAGGTTTCGCTTTGTGTTTGTTTGAAATAGCCATAGTGTGAAGGGGAGAAAGTTTCAGACAGAGGTTACTGTGGTTAAGAGTCAGTTTATAGATATATGAATTTATGGGATGGAGAATATATCCCAAAGATTATCATCTTAATATAGGCAAATGCTTAACTACATCATTGGTATAAAGTGCTATATTCTGTAGTAGGAAACACCTTGAAATTTTAATATTAATTTTATAAACTCTACTATTGTTATTTATTTTGTCCCTTTTTAATGTAATTTAGCTATGAAAATTGTGAATTTTCTAATTCTCAGAGCTGGAAATTTATTCTTCTTAAGGCTTACCCTGCTACATATATGTCTCTAATGTGCTTTAGCAGATAACAACTGCAAATTTTTTTACTTTCTTCTAACATTCACCTAGATTACGAGTTTTGCGCTAAACAGGGTGCGAAAATAACGCTAACAAATTTGCGTTATTGCACTCTCCATAGCGCTGCCATTACGAATTACTGAAAAGTCACCTTCTGCGTGCGATATGGTGGCGATGAGCTCCATACCTCACAAAATCCAAGGGATGACTTGACGTGCTCGTGCACGCTTTCCCCCATAGAATCAATGTGGAGAGAGTGTTAGAAAAAAACTAACACCTGCGATCGCGGAATGGAGATCGCCGTAACGCAGCCCCATTGATGTCTATGGGGAAAAGAAAGTTACGTTTAAACCTAACACCCTAACATAAACCCCAAATCTAAACACCCCTAATCCGCCGCCCCCGACATCGCCGACACTAATAAAAGTTATTAACCCCTACTCTGCCGCTCCCTGACATCGCCGACAATAATAAAAGTTATTAACCCCTATTCTGCCACTCCCTGACATCGCCGACAATAATAAAAGTTATTAACCCCTATTCTGCCGCTCCCTGACATCACCGACAATAATAAAAGTTATTAACCTCTCTTCTGCCGCTCCCTGACATCGCCAAAACTAATAAAAGTTATTAACTCCTATTCCGCCACCCCCCGATATTGCCGGCACCTAATTAAACCTATTAACCCATAAACCTCCGGCCCCCCACATCGCCAACACTATAATAAAGTATTAACCCCTAAACCTCCAGCATCCACATTGTAACTAAACCTATTAACCCCTAAACCACCTCCCCCACATTGCAAAACACTAAATTAAACTATTATTATATATAACTATCTTTAAAAAAATTTAAACTTACCTGTGAAATAAAATGCAACTAAGTTTAAACTATAAATTAACCTAACATAACTATTCTAATAAAATTTAAAAAAAAAAATACCAATTAAAAACCTAAATTATGAGAGCTTCTAAAATCCTATTGGCTGATTTGAACAGCCAATAGGATTTAAGAAGCTCTCATCCTATTTGCTCATTTGAATTTGAAGACTCAAATCAGCCAATAAGAATGCAAGGTACGCTATTTTGAAATGGGTACCTTGCATTCAATGTCAGTGTATGGCGGTGATCGTATGAAGAGGACGCACGGCGCAGGATGTCATCGCTCTCCCGGATAGCTCCGCGCCACCGGGATGAAGATTGAAGACCTCCCCGAGATGGATGAAGGTGTCGTTGCCTGGATGAAGACGTCTTGTAGTCTGGATGAAGATGGATGTCCAGACTTTAGCAACTGTGAGTAGATGTTATGGGGTTAGTGTTAGTTTTTTTTTTGTTGGGTGAGGTTTTTTTTAGATTAGGGATGGGCACTTTTAAAAGAGCTAAATGCCATTTTATAAGGGCAGTAAAAGAGCTAAATGCCATTTTATAAGGGCAGTAAAAGAGCTAAATGCCATTTTATAAGGGCAGTAAAAGAGCTAAATGCCATTTTATAAGGGCAGTAAAAGAGCTAAATGCCCTTTTATAAGGGCAGTAAAAGAGCTGAATGTCCTTTTATAAGGGCAGTAAAAGAGCTGAATGCCCTTTGATAAGGGCAGTAAAAGAGCTTAATGCCCTTTTATAAGGGCAGTAAAAGAGCTGAATGTCCTTTTATAAGGGCAGTAAAAGAGCTGAATGTCCTTTTATAAGGGCAGTAAAAGAGCTGAATGTCCTTTTATAAGGGCAGTAAAAGAGCTGAATGTCCTTTTATAAGGGCAGTAAAAGAGCTGAATGTCCTTTTATAAGGGCAGTAAAAGAGCTGAATGTCCTTTTATAAGGGCAGTAAAAGAGCTGAATGTCCTTTAATAAGGGCAGTAAAAGAGCTGAATGTCCTTTTATAAGGGCAGTAAAAGAGCTGAATGTCCTTTTATAAGGGCAGTAAAAGAGCTGAATGCCCTTTTATAAGGGCAGTAAAAGAGCTGAATGCCCTTTTATAAGGGCAGTAAAAGAGCTAAATGTCCTTTTATAAGGGCAGTAAAAGAGCTGAATGCCCTTTTATAAGGGCAGTAAAAGAGCTGAATGTCCTTTTATAAGGGCAGTAAAAGAGCTGAATGTCCTTTTATAAGGGCAGTAAAAGAGCTGAATGCCCTTTTATAAGGGCAGTAAAAGAGCTGAATGCCCTTTTATAAGGGCAGTAAAAGAGCTGAATGCCCTTTTATAAGGGCAGTAAAAGAGCTGAATGTCCTTTTATAAGGGCAGTAAAAGAGCTGAATGTCCTTTTATAAGGGCAGTAAAAGAGCTGAATGTCCTTTTATAAGGGCAGTAAAAGAGCTGAATGTCCTTTAATAAGGGCAGTAAAAGAGCTGAATGTCCTTTTATAAGGGCAGTAAAAGAGCTGAATGTCCTTTTATAAGGGCAGTAAAAGAGCTGAATGCCCTTTTATAAGGGCAGTAAAAGAGCTGAATGCCCTTTTATAAGGGCAGTAAAAGAGCTGAATGTCCTTTTATAAGGGCAGTAAAAGAGCTGAATGCCCTTTTATAAGGGCAGTAAAAGAGCTGAATGTCCTTTTATAAGGGCAGTAAAAGAGCTGAATGTCCTTTTATAAGGGCAGTAAAAGAGCTGAATGCCCTTTTATAAGGGCAGTAAAAGAGCTGAATGCCCTTTTATAAGGGCAGTAAAAGAGCTGAATGCCCTTTTATAAGGGCAGTAAAAGAGCTGAATGTCCTTTTATAAGGGCAGTAAAAGAGCTGAATGTCCTTTTATAAGGGCAGTAAAAGAGCTGAATGTCCTTTTAAGGGCAGTAAAAGAGCTGAATGCCCTTTTATAAGGGCAGTAAAAGAGCTGAATGCCCTTTTATAAGGGCAGTAAAAGAGCTGAATGCCCTTTTATAAGGGCAGTAAAAGAGCTGAATGTCCTTTTATAAGGGCAGTAAAAGAGCTGAATGTCCTTTTAAGGGCAGTAAAAGAGCTGAATGCCCTTTTATAAGGGCAGTAAAAGAGCTGAATGTCCTTTTAAGGGCAATGCCGATACAAATTTCCCTTTAGGGGCAATGGGTAGCTTAGAATTTTATAGAGTTATTTTTTTTTATTTTGTGGGGGATGGTTAGGTGGGGGTTTTATTGTTGGGGTGACTGTATTTTTTACAGGTAAAAGAGCTGTTTAGCTTAGGGTAATGCCCTACAAAAGGCCCTTTTAAGGGCTATTGGTAGTTTAGGGTGTGTTTTTATTTTTATAGGTCTATTAGATTAGGAGTAAATGTTTTTATTTTTGATAATTTTGTTTATTTTTTTCTGTAATCTTAGATGGCTAGATTACGAGTTTTTGTCGGTAATGGTGTGCGGTGCTAACGCTCCTTTTTTTTTATCACCGCTCACTTAAGACAACGCTGGTATTACGAGTTATCTGCAAGCCGGCGTTAGCCTCAGAAAAGTGAGCGTTGAGCAAAATTTAGCTCCACATCTCACTGTAATACCAGCGCTGCTTACGGTAGCGGTAAGCTGGCTAAACGTGCTTGTGCACGATTTCCCCATAGGAAACAATGGGGCTGAGCCGGCTGGAAAAAAAAAAAAACACCTGCAAAAAAGCAGTGTTCAGCGAAGGTTCCTTTAAATTACGTCATCCAAGATGGCGTCCCTTCAATTCCGATTGGCTGATAGAATTCTATCAGCCAATCGGAATTAAGGTAGGAAAAATCCTATTGGCTGATGCAATCAGCCAATAGAATTGAGCTTGCATTCTATTGGCTGATTGGAACAGCCAATAGAATGTGTGCTCAATCCTATTGGCTGATTGGATCAGCCAATAGGATTGAACTTCAATTCTATTGGCTGATTGCATCAGCCAATATAATTTTTCCTACCTTAATTCCGATTGGCTGATAGAATTATATCTGCCAATCGGAATTGAAGGGACGCCATCTTGGATGACGTCATTTAAAGGAACCTTCATTCGGCCCGGCTGGGTGAAGACGTCTCAACGTAGGGTGATCTTCAAGGGGTTAGTGTTAGGTTTTATTAAGGGGGGATTGGGTGGGTTTTAGAGTAGGGTTGGGTGTGTGGGTGGTGGGTTTTAATGTTGGTGGGGGGTATTGTATTTTTTTTACAGGTAAAAGAGCTGATTACTTTGGGGCAATGCCCCGCAAAAAGCCCTTTTAAGGGCTATTTGTAATTTAGTATAGGGTAGGGTACTTTTTTATTTTGGGGGGCTTGTTTTTTTATTAGGGGGATTAGATTAGGTGTAATTAGTTTAAAATTCTTGTAATTATTTTATTATTTTTTATAATTTAGTGGGTTTTTTTGTACTTTAGTTTATTTTATTTAATTGTAATTAGTTTAATTTAATTAATTAATTTATTTATAGTGTAGTGTTAGGTGTAATTGTAACTTAGGTTATGTTATTTTACAGGTAAATTTGTCTTTATTTTAGCTAGGTAGTTATTAAATAGTTAATAACTATTTATTTAACAACTATTGTACCTAGCTAAAATAAATACAAAGTTGCCTGTAAAATAAAAATAAACCCTAAGCTAGATACAATGTAACTATTAGTTATATTGTAGCTAGCTTAGGGTTTATTTTATAGGTAAGTATTTAGCTTTAAATAGGAATAATTTAATTAATTGTAGTAATTTTATTTAGATTTATTTAAATTATATTTAAGTTAGGGGGGTGTTAGGGTTAGACTTAGGTTTAGGGCTTAATAACTTTAATATAGTAGCGGCGACGTTGGGTGCGGCAGATTAGGGGTTAATAAATAAATGTAGGTAGGTGTCGGCGATGTTAGGGATGGCAGATTAGGGGTTAATAAAATATAACTCGTGTTTGCGAGGCGGGAGTGCGGCGGTTTAGGGGTTAATATATTTATTACAGTGGCGGCGATGTCCGGTCAGCAGATTAGGGGTTAAAAATTGTATTTTAGTGTTTGCGATGTGGGGGGGGGGGGGGCTCGGTTTAGGGGTTAATAGGTAGTTTATTGGTGTTAGTGTACTTTTTAGCACTTTAGTTAAGAGTTTTATGTTACGGCGTTAGCCCATAAAACTCTTAACTACTGACTTTTAAATGCGGTAGGAGTCTTGACAGGAGAGGCTGTACCACTCACTTTTTCCAAGACTCGTAATACCAGACGGCTAGATTCAGGCCTAGATTTAGAGTTGGGCGGTAGCCGTCAAAACCAGCGTTAGAGGCTCCTAACGCTGGTTTTTACCGCCCGCTGGTATTTGGAGTCAGTCAGGAAAGGGTCTAACACTCACTTTGCAGCCGCGACTTTTCCATACCGCAGATCCCCCTACGCCATTTGCGTATCCTATCTTTTCAATGGGATCTTTCTAACGCCGGTATTTAGAGTCTTGGCTGAAGTGAGCGTTAGAAATCTAACGACAAAACTCCAGCCGCAGAAAAAAAGTCAGTAGTTAAGAGCTTTCTGGGCTAACGCCGGTTTATAAAGCTCTTAACTACTGTGCTCTAAAGTACACTAACACCCATAAACTACCTATGTACCCCTAAACCGAGGTCCCCCAACATCGCCCCCACTCTTTTAAAAAATTTTAACCCCTAATCTGCTGCTCCGTACACCACCGCCAGCTACGTTATCCCTATGTACCCCTAATCTGCTGCCCCTAACATCGCCGACCCCTATATTATATTTATTAACCCCTAATCTGCCGCCCCCGCTATCGCTGACACCTGCATATTATTATTAACCCCTAATCTGACCCGCCGTACACCGCCGCAACCTAAATTATACCTATGTATCCCTTATCTGCTGCCCCTAACACCGCCGACCCCTATATTATATTTATTAACCCCTAATCTGCCGCCCCCAACGTCGCCTCCTACAATTATTAACCCCTAATCTGCCTACCGGATCTCAACGCTACTATAATAAATGTATTAACCCCTAAAGCTAAGTCTAACCCTAACCCTAACACCCCCCTAACTTAAATATAATTTAAATCTAACGAAATAAATTAACTCTTATTAAATAACTTATTCCTATTTAAAGCTAAATACTTACCTGTAAAATAAACCCTAATACAGCTACAATATAAATTATAATTATATTGTAGCTATTTTAGGATTAATATTTATTTTACAGGCAACTTTGTAATTATATTAACTAGGTACAATAGCTATTAAATAGTTAATAACTATTTAATAGTTACCTAGTTAAAATAATTACAAAATTACCTGTAAAATAAATCCTAACCTAAGTTACAATTAAACCTAACACTACACTATCAATAAATTAATTAAATACAATATCTACAAATAAATACAATGAAATAAACTAACTAAAGTACAAAAAATAAAAAAGAACTAAGTTACAAAAAATAAAAAAATATTTACAAACATTAGAAAAATATTACAATTTTAAACTAATTACACCTACTCTAAGCCCCCTAATAAAATAACAAAGCCCCCCAAAATGCCCTACCTTAAAAAAGTTCAAAGCTCTTTTACCTTACCAGCCCTGAAAAGGGCCCTTTGCGGGGCATGCCCCAAAGAATTTAGCTCTTTTGCCTGTAAAAAAAACACATACAATACCCCCCCAACATTACAACCCAACACCCACATACCCCTAATCTAACCCAAACCCCCTTAAATAAACCTAACACTAAGCCCCTGAAGATCTTCCTACCTTATCTTAACCTCGCCGGGTATCACACCGATCCGTCCTGGCTCCAATGTCTTGATCCAAGCCCAAGCGGGGGGCTGAAGATGTCCATGATCCGGCTGAAGTCTTCATCCAAGCGGGAGCAGAAGAGGTCCATGATCCGACTGAAGTCTTCTATCAATGGCATCTTCAATTTTCTTTCTTCCGGATCCATGTTCATCCCGCCGACGCAGAACATCCATCTTCACCGACGACTTCCCGACGAATGACGGTTCCTTTAAGGGACGTCATCCAAGATGGCGTCCCTCGAATTCCGATTGGCTGATAGGATTCTATCAGCCAATCGGAATTAAGGTAGGAAAATTCAGCCAATCAGATTGAGCTTGCATTCTATTGGCTGATCGGAACAGCCAATAGAATGCGAGCTCAATCTGATTGGCTGATCGGATCAGCCAATCGGATTGAACTTGATTCTGATTGGCTGATTCCATCAGCCAATCAGAATTTTCCTACCTTAATTCCCATTGGCTGATAGAATCCTATCAGCCAATCGGAATTCGAGGGACGCCATCTTGGATGACGTCCCTTAAAGGAACCGTCATTCGTCGGGAAGTCGTCGGTGAAGATGGATGTTCCGCATCGGCGGGATGAACATGGATCCGGAAGAAAGAAGATTGAAGATGCCGTTGATAGAAGACTTCAGTCGGATCATGGACCTCTTCAGCTCCCGCTTGGATGAAGACTTCAGCTGGATCATAGACATCTTCAGCCCTCCGCTTGGGCTTGGATCAAAACATCGGAGCCAGGACGGATCGGTGTGATACCCGGTGAGGTGAAGATAAGGTAGGAAGATCTTCAGGGGCTTAGTGTTAGGTTTATTTAAGGGGGGTTTGGGTTAGATTAGGGGTATGTGGGTGGTGGGTTGTAATTTTGGGGGGGGTATTGTATGTGTTTTTTTTACAGGCAAAAGAGCTGAATTCTTTGGGGCATGCCCCGCAAAGGGCCCTTTTCAGGGCTTGTAAGGTAAAAGAGCTTTGAACTTTTTTAATTTAGAATAGGGTAGGGCATTTTTTTATTTTGGGGGTCATTGTTATTTTATTAGGGGGCTTAGAGTAGGTGTAATTAGTTTAAAATTGTTGTAATATTTTTCTAATGTTTGTAAATATTTTTTTATTTTTTGTAACTTAGTTCTTTTTTATTTTTTGTACTTTAGTTAGTTTATTTAATTGTAGTTATTTGTAGGTATTGTATTTAATTAATTTATTGATAGTGTAGTGTTAGGTTTAATTGTAGATAATTGTAGGTAGTTTATTTAATTAATTTATTGATAGTGTAGTGTTAGGTTTAATTGTATATAATTGTAGGTATTGTATTTAATTAATTTATTGATAGTGTAGTGTTAGGTTTAATTGTAACTTAGGTTAGGATTTATTTTACAGGTAATTTTGTAATTATTTTAACTATTTTAGCTATTAAATAGTTCTTAACTATTTAATAGCTATTGTACCTGGTTAAAATAAATACAAAGTTGCCTGTAAAATAAATATTAATCCTAAAATAGCTACAATATAATTATAATTTATATTGTAGCTATATTAGGGTTTATTTTACAGGTAAGTATTTAGCTTTAAATTGGATCAATTTATTTAATAAGAGTTAATTTATTTCGTTAGATTAAAATTATATTTAATTTAGGGGGGTGTTAGTGTTAGGGTTAGACTTAGCTTTAGGGGTTAATACATTTATTATAGTAGCGGTGAGATCCGGTCGGCAGATTAGGGGTTAATTATTGTAGGTAGGTGGAGGCGACGTTGGGGGCGTCAGATTAGGGGTTAATAAATATAATATAGGGGTCGGCGGTGTTAGGGGCAGCAGATTAGGGGTACATAGGTATAATGTAGGTTGCGGCGGTGTACGGAGCGGCAGATTAGGGGTTAATAATATGCAGGTGTCAGCGATAGCGGGGGCGGCAGATTAGGGGTTAATAAATATAATATAGGGGTCGGCGATGTTAGGGGCAGCAGATTAGGGGTACATAGGGATAACGTAGCTGGCGGCGGTGTACGGAGCGGCAGATTAGGGGTTAAAAATTTTAATAGAGTGGCGGCAATGTGGGGGGACCTCGGTTTAGGGGTACATAGGTAGTTTATGGGTGTTAGTGTACTTTAGAGCACAGTAGTTAAGAGCTTTATAAACCGGCGTTAGCCCAGAAAGCTCTTAACTACTGACTTTTTTCTGCGGCTGGAGTTTTGTCGTTAGATTTCTAACGCTCACTTCAGCCACGACTCTAAACACTGGCGTCAGAAAGATCCCATTGAAAAGATAGGATACGCAAATGGCGTAGAGGGATCTGCGGTATGGAAAAGTCGCAGCTGGAAAGTGAGCGTTAGACCCTTTCCTGACTGACTCCAAATACCAGAGGGCGGTAAAAACCAGCGTTAGGACCCTCTAACGCTGGTTTTGACGGCTACCGCCCAACTCTAAATCTAGGCCAGAGTTAGGAAAATCCCATTGAAAAAATAGGATACGCAATTGACGTAAGGGGATTTGCGGTATGTTAAAATCGAGGAAAAAACATGAGCGGTACACCTGTACCTGTCAGACTCATAATACCAGCGGGCATTAAAAAGCAGCGTTGGGACATGCTTTTTAAGGCTAACGCAAAACTCGTAATCTAGGTGATAGTTTTTTATTTTATGCAAATTTACGCCTAGATTTAGAGTTCTGCGGCCAAAGGGGTGCGTTAGCTACGCGTGCTTTTTTCTGGCCGCACCTTTTAAATACCGCTGGTATTTAGAGTTCACAGAATGGCTGCGTTAGGCTCCAAAAAAGGAGCGTATAGCATATTTACAGCAACTTCAACTCTCGACACCAGCGGTGAACTATTTAATAGCTAAAATAGTTAAAATAATTACAAAATTACCTGTAAAATAAATCCTAACCTAAGTTACAATTAAACCTAACACTACACTATCAATAAATAAATTAAATAAAATACCTACAATTACCTACAATTAAACCTAACACTACACTATCAATACATTAATTAAATACAATACCTACAAATAACTACAATTAAATAAACTAACTAAAGTACAAAAAATAAAAAAGAACTAAGTTACAAAAAATAAAAAAATATTTACAAACATTAGAAAAATATTACAACAATTTTAAACTAATTACACCTACTCTAAGCCCCCTAATGAAATTACAAAGCCCCCCAAAATAAAAAAAATGCCCTACCCTATTCTAAATTACAAAAGTTCAAAGCTCTTTTACCTTACCAGCCCTGAACAGGGCCCTTTGCGGGGCATGCCCCAAGAAATTCAGCTCTTTTGCCTGTAAAAAAACACATACAATACCTCCCCCAACATTACAACCCACCACCCACATACCCCTAATCTAACCCAAATCCCCCTTAAATAAACCTAACACTAAGCCCCTGAAGATCTTCCTACCTTATCTTCACCTCACCGGGTATCACCGATCGGTCCTGGCTCCAAAATCTTCATCCAACCCAAGCGGGGGCTGAAGAGGTCCAGAAGAGGCTCCAAAGTCTTCATCCTATCTGGGAAGAAAAGGCGATCCAGACCGGCAACCATCTTGATCCAAGCGGCATCTATCTTCATCCGATGAGGAACGGCTCCATCTTGAAGACCTCCAGCGCGGATCAATCTTCTTCCGACGACGTCCAACTGAAGAATGACGGTTCCTTTAAGGGACGTCATCCAAGATGGCGTCCCTTGAATTCCGATTGGCTGATAGGATTCTATCAGCCAATCGGAATTAAGGTAGGAAAATTCTGATTGGCTGATGGAATCAGCCAATCAGAATCAAGTTCAATCCGATTGGCTGATCCGATCAGCCAATCAGATTGAGCTCGCATTCTATTGGCTGATCGGAACAGCCAATAGAATGCGAGCTCAATCTGATTGGGGCAGCAGATTAGGGGTACATAAGGATAACGTAGGTAGCGGCGCTTTGCGGTCGGCAGATTAGGGGTTAATTATTGTAGGTAGCTGGCGGCGACGTTGTGGGGGGCAGGTTAGGGGTTAATAAATATAATATAGGGGTCGGCGGTGTTAGGGGCAGCAGATTAGGGGTACATAAGTATAACGTAGGTGGCGGTCGGCAGATTAGGGGTTAAAAAAAATTAATAGAGTGGCGGCGATGTGGGGGGGCTTCGGTTTAGGGGTACATAGGTAGTTTATAGGTGTTAGTGTACTTTAGAGCACAGTAGTTAAGAGCTTTATAAACCGGCGTTAGCCCAGAAAGCTCTTAACTACTGACTTTTTTCTGCGGCTGGAGTTTTGTCGTTAGATTTCTAACGCTCACTTCAGCCACGACTCTAAATACCGGCGTTAGAAAGATCCCATTGAAAAGATAGGATACGCAATTGACGTAAGGGGATCTGCGGTATGGAAAAGTCGCGGCTGAAAAGTGAGCGTTAGACCCTTTAATGACTGACTCCAAATACCAGAGGGCGGTATTAGGAGCCTCTAACTCTGGTTTTCACAGCTACCGCCCAACTCTAAATCTAGGCCTTAGTGTTTGTCTTTTTTGTAGTGTTAGGTTTTTAAAATTTAAAATTTAGGTTTTTAATTAGTAGGTTTTTTTTATTCTATTAGAATAGTTATGTTAGGTTAATTTATATTTTAAACATTTTTTTTATTTCACAGGTAAGTTTTTATTTTTTTTAAAGATACTTATATTGTAATTTTAATTTAAAGTTAGGGGGTGTTAGGTTTAGGGGTTAATAGTTTAATTTAGTGTTTTGCGATGTGGGGGGGTGGTAGTTTAGGGGTTAATAGGTTTAGTTTAGTAGTTACTGTGGGGGGCTGGAGGTTTAGGGGTTAATACTTTATTATAGTGTTGGCGATGTTGGGAGCTGGCAGTTTAGGGGTTAATAGGTTTATTTAGGTGTTAATAAATTTTATTAGTGTCGACGATGTCGGGGGTGGCGGATTAGGGGTTTAATAACTTTTTTTTAATAAGATTTTTATTGAGGTTTTTTTTTGTACATTACAAGATATAAGACCATTCTCTATAGAAATAAGCATACAGGTTGTTTTCAGGCTAAAAAACAAACAAAATGAATACAAAGCGTAGTCATCAAAAGCCTTGCTTCAAGGTTAACCGTATGAGAATATTAACTAGTACACTAATTGCATACTTTAGAACACATTCGGCAACAACAATAGGGTCTAACAAACATGAATGAAACCTCACTTTTCTGGGGAATAATAGTATTGGGGTAACTACTACTCTGGTCTCTCTTGGACCAGCTGACTCAATAAGATGAGGGGGTTTGGTACTTACATGAAGGCCACTCTTGGGCCATTTGATTAACATTATAAATTGATACAAAAATACATCAATAATGAATATATGTGAAATCTAAATACTCTAGATTTAAAGAGAAATTTCAGAGCAATATGTCCACTTCCATAACCAGAGTGAAACAGGATGCCTCCCAAAATGTGTTGAGCCACTCTTGGTCCTAGGGGAAGATATTGAACTTGGGGGAGGGACCTAAGTGTTATAAACGATCACTTATGGACCTTTAATAAAGCAGTTAAATGGTATCAAATTCTCAGTGAAGATAAAGGAAAAACAACCAAAGATTAGGAACAAAGTTGAAAAATACATGCAGATAATAGACATATCATGACAGGGGATGTGCCTCACTTAAGATCTATGTAATGAAAATGATGGAACAGTCTATTGGACCTAGCCACTGCTTGGAAGCCCCAGATCAAATGACTGATATGTAAGATATGTGAAACCTAACTAGAAGAAACAATTTGAGTAACTGAAAGATCCATAGCAAACAAAGTGAAGACGGTTTCTGCATGGTGACATGTCATCTGATGGGAGATAATGTTTTGTAGAGCAACCTTACCCAGACAATAACTTAGTAATATAATTTACAAGTTGGCATACTCTGCAGTTTACTTGCCAGTATAGCTGAGTATCAAATAGGAAACACCTCTCTAGCTAGGTTATTCATAATCATTATTTGCTGGCATAGCAAATGCATTTTATCTTACATTACAATATTGATGAAACCTCTTCACCCGTCTCTGCAACAATAGAGATCAAATGAAGTATTTAAGTAGAACCCGAATATGTAAGCTGGCTGCAGTGTCTAGCCGTAAAGCATAGCAGGCAACAATAGTCAAAAGAGAAAGTTCACAAACATACTTAGTCCCTAGTGTATTGTCCCAGTGGTAGTAGAGGTTGTATATAGGTATCAGCAGTGTTAACGTTAGTGACAAGCATGCAGGTATATAGTATGTGGGGTCACAATGAGGGATATAAATGCATCTATATCTGAGCACTGTAACAACCTGTCAGACTAGAGGTCATCATCTATAATGTGTAAAACCAGTGTTGGTCGCTAAATGAGACCTCTTGACCCAGCTCAGACTTGATATCTCTATCCAATACCAGACTTATTTTTGGACCTCCGGAATCCTTGATGCCTGCCGTCATTCCCTGTTGGTGCCGCGACTTTCTCAAAGTCCATTCTCAGGTTTGCAGAGGTTCGTGAAGGAGAATAGTGCCCTTGACAGTCTGCAATTGAGCCATACCCTAGCGCCTTCCCGGGCAGGCATGTTTCCGGCTGTGTGTTTGCTCCGTCAGACTCCGTGCTTGAAAGCTCCCTGAGATGGCTCTCCACAAGCACTCTGAGGACGCCCTCCTTAACGTGTCCTGGTTCAATCAGTCGGGACCAGCTTTCCGGTCCTCTCCGTTGTCGGGAAGGGCGATTAGCCTCAAAAGCCTGCTTATGTGAGGGTTGCTGCAGCGGGGTCACCTCTTCAAGCGCACTATGTGCAAGATTCATAGAAGTGACCTGAACATTGGGCTGCTTCGTCGTAGCATTAGGGTCAGAGGTAGGATTGCCACCATTAGGTAACACATTCTTCTTTGCTTCTGTAGCGGCCTCCTTAATTGGGCTAAGTAGGTTTGCTGCCTGCGGCTGCTCTGCAATTTTCTTACAGCTGCGGGAGACAGAGAGAAAGGCCTGCTCTATGACATTACAGAGCTGAAGTCTATGTTCCTCCAATATTAAAGCCAGTTCAGCCATGCAAATCTGCATGTTCGCCATTGCTGGAAGTGTCGAGTTAGATCGTCAGTTTAGGTATATCTGCTTAGTTGAGCTATTAGATCCTTGGTGTGAATAACAGGTCGTGCAACCGTGGTGCAGCGATTTGTGGGGACAAATGAGGCTTCTGAAATAGGGGAAGGCCTCAAAAAGTAAAGTCCGGTACTGAGGTCTGGGGAGCCACACTGTGATCCAAAACCCTATCCCATGGGTCAGAGCGCCTTCAGTTTAGCCTCTCCACCTTGCTAGATGCCTTAAAGTCTAGTTTTCTGTCCAAATTGAAGAAAAGGTGGTGAAGGTCTCAGGAGCTGAAGCTCAGTGCGACCATTAAGATGGCCACTGCCCGGAAGTCCCCCTTTAATAACTTTTATTAGTGCCGGCGATGTCGGGGTGGCGGATTAGGGGTTTAATAACTTTTATTAGTGCCGGCGATGTCGGGGAGCGGCGGACCATGGCTAGACTTGTTGTCAGTAGACTTATGCCCAGATTAGCTCCTCTACATAAGGCAAATGGTGAAATGTCAGCAAGCAGGGAGTTATTTTGTTTTAAACATGTTTAGACTTGGCTGACGTTACTCTATAACAACAGACTTCTAGTAACAATCAGGTAGATTACGAGTTTTGCGTTATGGCTTTTAATGCTGAAAAAATTGCAATTTCAGCATAATAGCAGTAATGCAGCTATAGCGAGTCGTATCGGTATAGCTATACCGCAAGCATTTTAGCCTGTAACACAACGTCCATTCCGCACTCAAAAAAAATGACATTTTTGCGAGGGATTTTCATAGCGCCGTATTACAGGTTGTGCGGTAAGGCTAAAAAGCTTGCGTTACAGCCTATACCAACACGATCCATACCGCCATCTGAAACCAGTAGTTATGAGTTTTGCGCCACAAAAATGTTTCACAAAACTTATAACTAAAGTGTTACAAAGTACACTAACAACCATAAATTACCTATAAACCCCTAAACCACCACCCTCCCGCATCGCAAATACTATATTAAACCTATTAACCCTAATCTGACCCCCACCCATATCTCGACTATTCAATAAATTTATTAACCCCTAATCTGCCACTCCTGACATCGCTGCCACTATAATAAAGTTATTAACCCCAATTCCGCCGCTCCCCGACATCACTGCTGCTATAATAAAGTTATTAACCCCTATTCTGCCGCTCCCTGACATCACCGCCACTATAATAAAGTTATTAACCCCTAAACCTCCGGCCTGCCACATCTCCACAACTAAATAAACCTATTAACCACTAAACCTCCAGCCTCCCACATCTCCGCCACTAAATATACCTATTAACCTCTAAACCGCCGGCCCCCCACATCGCAAAACACTAAATTAAACTATTAACCCCCAAACCTAACACTCCCCTAACTTTAAATTAAAATTACAATATAACTATATTTAAATAAATACAAACTTACCTGTGGGGAAAAAAAACTAACAATAAACTATAAATTAACTTAACCTTACTATTCTAATAAAATAAAAAATACTAACAATTAAAAAATCTAAATTACAAATTTAAAAAACCTAACACTACAAAAATAATGAAACAATCTAAAATTACAAAAAATAATAAACTCTAAATTATGAAAAATAAAAAACACTAAGCTTACAAAAAATAATAAATGAAATTATCAAAAATAAAAACAATTACACCTAATCTAATAGCCCTATAAAAATAAAAAAGCCCCTAACCTACAGTAAACTACCAATAACCCTTAAAAGGCATTTTTGTATGGCATTCCCCTAAGTTAAACAGCTCTTTTACCTGTAAAAAAATGCAAAGTCCCCCCAACAGAAAACCAACCAACCCCCCAAAATAAAAAAACCTAACTCTGAAAAAACCTAAAGGGGCTGTTGTATGGGCTCTTTTTCATTGCCCTTAAAAGGGAATTTAGCTGTTTTTCAAAAGCCCAAACCCTAATCTGAAAAAAACAGCGCAAAAAAAATAAAATATACCTTACACTAACCCTAGAATATCTACCCATGGTTTTTGAAGTCTTTATCCAGGCAGCGACATCTTCATGCATCGCGGGGGGCGTCATCTATCTTTATCCCGGCAGAGTGGCGAAGACATCCAGCGCGGAGTGTCCTCTTCATACGGTCCCCGCCGTACACTGAAGCTTCAATGCAAGGTAGCCGTTTCAAAATGGCGTACCTTGCATTCCTATTGGCTGTTTTGATTCTTTAAATTCAAATCAGCCAATAGGATGAGAGCTACTGAAATCCTATTAGCTTTTCAAATCCGCCAAAAGGATTTCAGTAGCTCTCATCCTATTGGCTGTTTTAAACAGTCAATAGGATTTTAGAAGCTCTCATCCTATTGGCTATTTTGAACAGCCAATAGGATTTTAGAAGCTCTCATCTTATTGGCTGATTTGAATTTGAAGAATCAAATCAGCCAATAGGAATTCAAGGTACACCATTTTGAAACGGCTACCTTGCATTAAAGCTTCAGTGTACGATGGGGACCGTATGAAGAGGACGATGTGCGCTGTATGTCTTCGCCGCTCCTTGCCACCAGGATGAAGACTTCAGCAACCGTAAGTAGATATTCTGGGGTTAGTGTTAGGTATTTTTTTTATTTTTTGCTGTGGTTTTTTTTCAGATTAGGGTTTGGGCTTTAAAAAAAGAGCTAAATGCCCTTTTAAGGGCAATGTCCATACAAATGCCCCTTGGGTAGCTTAGTTTTTTTTTCAGAGTTAGTTTTTTTTTATTTTGGGGGGTTTGTTGGGTGGTGGTTTTTATTGTTGTGGGACTTTGTATTTTTTTTTACAGGTAAAAGAGCTGTTTAACTTAGGACAATGCCCTACAAAAGGCCCTTTTAAGCACTATTGATAATTTATTGTAGGTTGGGGGTGTTTTTTATTTCTATAGGGCTATTAGATTAGGTGTAATTGTTTTTATTTTTGATAATTTTAGTTTATTATTTTTTGTAAGCTTAAAGGGACATGAAACCCAAACATTTTCTTGCATGATTCAGATAGAGAATACAATCTTAAACAACTTTCCAATTTACCTCTATTATTTAATTTGCTTCATTCTCTTGTTATCCTTTGCTGAAATGTTTATCTAGGCAAGTTCATGTGCAGCAGAGAACCTAGGTTCTCACTGCTGATTGGTGGCTGCATATATTGTCATTGGCTCACCCATGTGTTCAGTTAGAAACCAGTAGTGCATTGCTGCTCCTTCAACAAATGATACCAAGAGAAAAAAACAGATTCGATAATAGAAGTAAATTAGAAAGTTGTTTAAAACTGTATTCTCTATCTGAATCATGAAAGAAAAATGTTGGGTTTCATGTCCCTTTAATGTTTTTTATTTTTTGTAATTTAATGTTTATTATTTTTTGTAATTTTACATTTTTTAATTTTTCTCGTAGTGTTAAGTTTTTTTAAATTTTATGTTTACTTTTTTATTTTATTAGAATAATTATGTTAGGTTAGTTTATAGTTTCAACTTAGTTTTTTTTATTTCACAGGTAAGATTTTTATTTAAATATAGTTATATTGTAATTTTATTTTAAAGTTGGGGGTATTAGGTTTAAAGGTTACTAGTTTAACTTAGTGTTTTGTGTTGTGGGGGGCCGGCTGTTTAGGGGTTAATAGGTTTATTTAGTTGCAGAGATGTGGGAAGCCGGAGGTTTAGGGGTTAATAGGTTTATTTAGTTGCAGAGATGTGGGAAGCCGGAGGTTTAGGGGTTAATAGGTTTATTTAGTTGCAGAGATGTGGGAAGCCGGAGGTTTAGGGGTTAATAGGTTTATTTAGTTGCAGAGATGTGGGAAGTCGGAGGTTTAGGGGTTAATAGGTTTATTTAGTTGCAGAGATGTGGGAAGCCGGAGGTTTAGGGGTTTATAGGTTTATTTAGTTGCAAAGATGTGGGAGGCCAGAGGTTTAGGGGTTAATAGGTTTATTTAGTTTGCGGAGATGTCAGAGGCCGGAGGTTTAGGGATTAATAGGTTTATTTAGTTGCAGAGATGTGGGAAGCCGGAGGTTTAGGGGTTAATAGGTTAATTTAGTTGCAGAGATGTGGGAAGCCGGAGGTTTAGGGGTTAATAGGTTTATTTAGTTTGCGGAGATGTGAGAGGCTGGAGGTTTAGGGATTAATAACTTTATTATATTGTCCGCGATGTCGGGGAGCGGTGGAATAGGGGTTAATAACTTTATTATAGTGACAGTGATGTTGGGAGTGGCGGAATAGGGGTCAATAACTTTATTTAGGTGTCGCAATGTCGGGGGCGACGGATTAGGGGTGTTTAGACTCGGGGTTTATGTTATGGACGTAACTTTTTTTCCCCATAGACATCAATAGGGTTGCGTTACAGAGATTTTTCATTCCACACTTTTGAGCTTGCATTCTATTGGCTTTTCCGATTAGGGGTTAATAGGTATTATGTAGGTGGCAGCGGGGTCCTGGAGCGGCGGTTTAGGGGTTAACATATTTATTATAGTTGCGGCGGGATCCGGGAGCGGCGGTTTAGGGGGTAATATATTTATTTAGTTGCGGCGGTGTAGGGGGCGGCAGATTAGGGGTGTTTAGACTCGGGGTACATGTTAGGGTGTTAGGTGTACACACTTCCCATAGGAATCAATGGGATATCGGGCAGCAGCGAACATGAACTTTCGCTATGGTCAGACTCCCAATGATTCCTTTGGGATCCGCCACCTCCAGGGCGGCGGATTGAAAACCAGGTACGCTGGGCCGGAAAAGTGCCGAGCGTACCTGCTAGTTATTTGATAACTAGCAAAAGTAGTCAGATTGTGCCAAACTTGCGTTCGGAACATCTGTAGTGACGTAAGAATCGATCTGTGTTGGACTGAGTCCGGCGGATCGAAGCTTACGTCACTAAATTCTACTTTTGCCGGTGTGTAGGGCTTGATAACTAAGGCGAATCAGCCTCGCCACAAATACGCTGCGGAATTCCAGTGTATTTGCGGTTGACGGTTTGATAACTAGGGGCCTGAGAATCAGCTGCAAATCACTTATGCGGCCAATTGAGATAAAAAGAGGCTGTGAGGTTGGTGGCTCCTGTTTTAGAGGCGCATAGGCTAAAATATCAGGGCTGGGTCATCTCTTGAGATTGTGTCAGACTGACAAAGTACAAGTTCTGCTTTGTGTGTGGCACAAGTGAGCTAAAAGAGCCTGAACCTATGTGATATTCCGCTCTCACTGCATTGCAGCTTTATGTGTTTACACATGTGCAGCAAAATGGCAGCAGCCATCACTAGAGGGAGGTGCATGTAATGCATGATATCTATATCATCAAAACGTGCTAAAAACATAGATTAAAAAGTGAACTTTGTGAAAATATCTATATGTAAATCGATTAACTCTAAAAACAATTATAAAGCAGCGCAAATGGGAAGTGCAATATTACGAGTTTTGCGGTATGAGTGAAAAAACAACGTTAAGGCTCTCTTTCACTACCGCTGGTATTACGAGTCTTGCAGGTTTAGCTTTTCCACACACTTTTTTGGCCGTAACGCAACGTAACTTTCCAAAAGTCCTTTTTCAATTGAACTCCTTTGCGCCGGTATTACAAGTTTGCCTGGGAGGCTAAAAAGTGTGCGGTACTCCCTATACCGTCAAGATCCATACCGTAAACTGAAAGTCAGTATTTATTGGTTTTATGCTACAACGCCGTAGCATAAAACTCATAACTAAAGTGCTCTAAAGTACACTAACACCCATAAACTACCTATTAACCCCTAAACAGAGGCCCTCCCACATCGCAAACACTAAAATAAAATTATTAACCCCTAATTTGCCGCTCCGGGCATCGCCACCACTAGAATAAACATATTAACCCCTAAACCGCCGCACTCCTGCATCGTAAACACTAGTTAAATATTATTAACCCCTAGTCTGCTGTCCATAACATTGCCGCAACCTACATTACTGTTATTAACCCCTAATCTGCTGTCCCTAACATCGCCACAACCTACATTACTGTTATTAACCCCTAATCTGCTGTCCCTAACATCGCCACCACTATACTAAAGTTATTAACCCCTAAACCTAACCCTAAGTCTAACCCTAACACCCCTAATTTTAATATAATTAAAATAAATCTAAATAAAAATTACAATTAATACCTAAATAATTCCTATTTAAAACTAAATACTTACCTATAAAATAAACCCTAAGCTAGCTACAATATAACTTATAGTTACATACGGCTAGATTACGAGTTTTGTCGGTAAAGCTGTGCGTTGCTAACGCTCAGTTTCAGCTCACCGCTCACCTACAAACAACGCTAGAATCACAGGTTTTTTTCAACCCGGCGTTAGCCTCTAAAAAGTGAGCGAAGAGCAAAATTTAGCTCCACATCTCACCTCAATACCAGCGTTGCTTACGGTAGCGGTAAGCTGGCTGAACGTGCTTGTGCACGATTTCCCTATAGGAAACAATGGGGCAGATTCGGCTGAAAAAAAAACCTAACACCTGCAAAAAAGCAGCATTCAGCTCCTAACGCAGCCCCATTGTTTCCTATGGGGAAATACATTTTATGTCTGCACCTAACACCCTAACATGAACCCCGAGTCTAAACACCCCTAATCTTACACTTATTAACCCCTAATCTGCCGACCCCGACATCGTCGCCACCTGCATTATATTATTAACCCCTAATCTTCCGCTCCAGACACCGCCGCCACCTACATTATACTTATGAACCCCTAATATGCTGCCCCCTAACATCGCTGAACACTACATTTTATTTATTAACCCCTAATCTGCCCCCCCAATGTCGCGGCCACTATAATAAAATTATTAACCCCTAAACCTAAGTATAACCCTAACCCTAACACCCCCCTCGCTTAAATATAATTTAAATAAATCTAAATAAATTTACTACAATTAACTAAATTATTCCTATTTAAAACTAAATACTTACCTATAAAATAAACCCTAAACTAGCTACAATATAACTAATAGTTACATTGTATCTATCTTAGGGTTTATTTTTATTTTACAGGCAACTTTGTATTTATTTTAACTAGGTAGAATAGTTATTAAATAGTTATTAACTATTTAATAACTTCCTAGTTAAAATAAATACAAATTTACCTGTAAAATAAACCCTAACCTAAGTTACAATTACACCTAACACTACACTATAATTAAATTAATTACCTAAACTAACTACAATTAATTACAATTAAATTAAATAAACTAAATTACGGAAAAAAAACACACTAACTTATTATATTATAATTACAGAAAATAAAAAAGAAATTACAAATTTTGAAACTAATTACACCTAATCTAATCCCCCTAATAAAATAAAAAAGGCCCCCAAAATAAAAAACTTCCCTACCATACACTAAATTACAAATAGCCCTTAAAAGGGCCTTTTGCAGGGCATTGCCCCAAAGTAATCAGCTCTTTTACCTGTAAAAAAAAATACAATACCCCCCGAACATTAAAACCCACCACCCACACACCCAACCCTACTCTAAAACCCACCCAATCTCCCCTTAATAAAACCTAACACTACCCCCTTGAAGATCACCCTACTTTGAGACGTCTTCACCCAGCCGGGCACAAGTGATCCTCCAGACGGTCCGAAGTCTTCATCCTATCCGGGCAGAAGATTACATCCAGAGGGGCAGAAGTCTCCATCCAGGCGGCATCTTCTATCTTCTTCCATCCAGAGCGGGTCCATCTTGAAGACATCCGACGCGGAGCATCCTCTTCCATCCGACGGCGACTGAAGAATGAAGGTTTCTTTAAGTGACGTCATTCAGGATGGCGTCCCTTCAATTCCGATTGGCTGATAGAATCCAATCGGAATTAAGGTAGGACAAATCCTATTGACTGATGCAATCAGCCATTAGAATTGAAGTTCAATCCTATTGGCTGATCCAATCAGCCAATAGGATTGAGCTCGCATTCTATTGGCTGTTCCAATCAGTCAATAGAATGCAAGCTCAATTCTATTGGCTGATTGCATCAAATGATTGTATTCAAGATGTTGCAGAGCGTATATTAGTGTCTGCAGGCAGTAAGTAGGGTCACTAACCTGTTCTTGTCTTGTAGCTAGAGGGAGATGTTACAGAGCCTATATTAGTGTCTGCAGGCAGGAAGTAGGGTTACTAACCTGTTCTTGCAGCTAGAGGGAGATGTTGCAGAGCCTATATTAGTGTCTGCAGCAGGAAGTAGGGTCACTAACCTGTTCTTGTCTTGCAGCTAGAGGGAGATGTTGCAGAGCCTATATTAGTGTCTGCAGGCAGTAAGTAGGGTCACTAACCTGTTCTTGTCTTGCAGCTAGAGGGAGATGTTACAGAGCCTATATTAGTGTCTGCAGGCAGGAAGTAGGGTCACTAACCTGTTCTTGTCTTGTAGCTAGAGGGAGATGTTACAGAGCCTATATTAGTGACTGCAGGCAGGAAGTAGGGCCACTAACCTGTTCTTGTCTTGTAGCTAGAGGGAGATGTTACAGAGCCTATATTAGTGTCTGCAGGCAGGAAGTAGGGTTACTAACCTGTTCTTGCAGCTAGAGGGAGATGTTGCAGAGCCTATATTAGTGTCTGCAGCAGGAAGTAGGGTCACTAACCTGTTCTTGTCTTGCAGCTAGAGGGAGATGTTGCAGAGCCTATATTAGTGTCTGCAGGCAGGACGTAGAGTCACTAACCTGTTCTTGTCTTGCAGCTAGAGGGAGATGTTACAGAGCATATATTAGTGTCTGCAGGCAGGAAGTAGGGTCACTAACCTGTTTCTTGTCTTGCAGCTAGAGGGAGATGTTGCAGAGCCTATATTAGTGTCTGCAGGCAGGACGTAGAGTCACTAACCTGTTCTTGTCTTGCAGCTAGAGGGAGATGTTGCAGAGCCTATATTAGTGTCTGCAGGCAGGAAGTAGGGTCACTAACCTGTTCTTGTCTTGCAGCTAGAGGGAGATGTTGCAGAGCCTATATTAGTGTCTGCAGGCAGGAAGTAGGGCCACTAACCTGTTCTTGTCTTGCAGCTAGAGGGAGATGTTGCAGAGCCTATATTAGTGTCTGCAGGCAGGACGTAGAGTCACTAACCTGTTCTTGTCTTGCAGCTAGAGGGAGATGTTGCAGAGCCTATATTAGTGTCTGCAGGGAGGAAGTAGGGTCACTAACCTGTTTCTTGTCTTGCAGCTAGAGGGTGATTTTGCAGAGCCTATATTAGTGTATGCAGGCAGGAAATAGGGTCACTAACCTGTTCTTGTCTTGCAGCTAGAGGGAGATGTTACAGAGCCTATATTAGTGACTGCAGGCAGGAAGTAGGGTCACTAACCTGTTCTTGTCTTGCAGCTAGAGGGAGATGTTACAGAGCCTATATTAGTGACTGCAGGCAGGAAGTAGGGTCACTAACCTGTTTCTTGTCTTGCAGCTAGAGGGAGATGTTGCAAAGCCTATATTAGTGTCTGCAGGCAGGAAGTAGGGTCATCAACCTGTTTCTTGTCTGGCAGCTAGAGGGCGATGTTGCAGAGCCTATATTAGTGTCTGCAGGCAGGAAGTAGGGTAATTAACCTGTTTCTTGTCTGGCAGCTAGAGGGTGATGTTGTTGAGTCTACATTAGTGTCTGCAGGCAAGAAGTAGGGTCATTAACCTAACATAGTAGATAAGGTTGAAAAAAGACTGAAGTCCATCGAGTTCAACCTATACAAATCTAAAATACTTACAAAAAGCTCCAGTTAAGCTTAAATAACCCCATTAAAATGTGACCCATTTAATACTAGCAATCATATCCATGAATTTTGTTTATATACAGAAATGTATCCAGACTATTTTTAAATGTTTCTATGGTATTGGCATTCACTACCTCCTTTGGTAATGAGTTCCACAATTGTATTGCTCTTACAGTGAAAAAACGTTTCCGTTGCAGGAGATTAAATCTCCTTTCCTCCAACCTTAAATTATGACCTCTTGTCAGTGTCATGATCCTTCCGTTCATCGCCGTGTCGCTGCGGCTCCCGGATCCTCTCAGTATGAATGACGTCACGTTGCTTAGCAACGTGACGCGTCCTCTGACACACCCCTCTGATGACGTCGCCGCTCCTGCCTTTAAACCACGGCGGGAGATCTTACTCGGGGCCCGTTTGTTGGATTTCTCTGGCGTTGTGAGTACTTACCCTGAATCTGTTTTCTGATACTTGTGTACCGACTATTGCCTGCCTGACCTAGCTTATGCCTTATCCCTTCTACTGATGTCTGGATACCGACTGCTGCCTGCCTGACCTTTCTTATGCCTTATCCCTTCTACTGATCTCTGGATACCGACTGCTGCCTGCCAGACCTTGCTTTTGCCTTGTCCCTCAATCTAACTCTTGGATTTAATTTCCTTTGCCTGTCTGAGTCAGCTTCAGTCTTATGTTCTGTTACTGCCTTGCCTAAAGTAAGCTTTATAATTTGTTTGTTGCAAACCTGTTCAAAGGACATTTACTTTTAAAAGCTGCAAAAGAGAACTTTGTCTTTTTGTTTGTTGCAAGCCTGCTTAAAGGGACATTTACTTTTACAAACTGCAAAAGAGAACTTTGTCTTTTTGTTTGTTGCAAGCCTGCTTAAAGGGACATTTACTTTTACAAGCTGCAAAAGAGAACTTTGTCTTTTTGTTTATTGCAAGCCTACTTAAAGGGACATTTACTTTTACAAGCTGCAAAAGAGAACTTTGTCTTTTTGTTTGTTGCAAGCCTGCTTAAAGGGACATTTACTTTTACAAGCTGCAAAAGAGAACTTTGTCTTTTTGTTTGTTGCAAGCCTGCTTAAAGGGACAATTACTTTTACAAGCTGCAAAAGAGAACTTTGTCTTTTTGTTTGTTGCGAGCCTGCTTAAAGGGACATTTACTTTTACAAGCTGCAAAAGAGAACTTTGTCTTTTTGTTTATTGCAAGCCTGCTTAAAGGGACATTTACTTTTACAAGCTGCTTACAGAGAACATTATCTTTTATAAGTTACAAACCTGCTTAAAGGGACGTTTACTTCTACAAGTTGCTAAAGAGAATTTTTATCATTTGTTTGATTCAAATCTACTAAAAGGAACGCTAACACTTTTGTGGCTATCCAGCGTAAAGGAACAGTTATTATTTTTTGTAACCTATCTTATTTGCTTCCTGAGTGGGTCACGTCCTGGTTATTTCTCAGTGTGCTAGCGTGTGTTTTACTTTTCACGCTAGCAGTTGGGTTAAACCCCGGACTGATTCCTAAACGGCTGACATTACAAACGGGCCATAATGGACCCCACTGAATTATCCATGGCCGTGGCTCACCAGGGACAACTACTGGGATCTCATGCTAGCCACTTGCAATCCCTGGACACTAAGCTTGATCAAATAACCACTTTATTACAAAGTTTGGTTGCTACTACACCTCCCAATCCTAATCCTAATGAGGTATTACCTCCTTCGATTCCAAACAACCAGTCTCAAGTACAACTGAGTCCCAGGATACCTCTTCCGGATAAGTATGATGGGAATCCTGAAGATTGTAGGGGTTTTCTGAATCAGTGCCGTCTCCATTTCCGAAATAGCCCTACTCTTTTTGCTACTCCCTCTTCTAGAATCACATTCCTTATTTCCTTAATGAAAGGAAAAGCTTTGGCTTGGGTATCACCTTTGCTAGAAAAGAATGATCCTATACTTTTGGATGTAGATACATTCCTCTCTGTGTTTTCAAATGTATTTGATAAACCTGGAAGATCTTCCGCTGCTGAAGCTACTCTCTTGGATTTACGACAAGGTAGCCAACCAGTTTCTCAATACGCTATTGAGTTCCGCACCCTTGCCTCTGAAACTACTTGGAATCAGGGAGCACTTAGAGCCGCTTTTTGTAAAGGACTTTCTGAGCGTCTCAAGGATGAATTGGTGTATCGGGAACTTCCAGAATCCTTGGAAGCCTTAATAAATCTTTGTATCAGTCTCGACGCCAGATTTCGTGAACGCCAACAAGAAAGGGATAGAACACAGAGGTCATCAACTCGAACTCCTTTTTGTTTGGCTTCTCGTTTTTCTAATCCAGTCACTCCTGTCTCTCCTACTCCTGATCAGGCTGAACCTATGGAAGTGGGAAGTATAAAATTAACAGAGACTGAACGCTTGAGAAGACGTTCTCTTGGCCTGTGTTTGTACTGTGGCCTTAAAGGGCATTTATTAAGGGATTGTCCTACCAGGCCAGTAAAAGCCAGGGCTTAACTCTAGTCCAGGGAACGGAGTTAAGCCAAAAGAGTAATCATTCCCTATACAAAAAACTCTTTGTTCCAATAACCCTTCAAATTGGACATAGTAAGATTCATACCCAAGCTCTTATCGACTCTGGTGCTGGAGGAGTGTTCATTGACTCCACATTCGTCTCTACTCACACTATACCCTTACTAAAGAAAGAGTATTCTATTTCTGTCTCTACGGTTAGTGGAGATCCTTTGGGTTCCGGATACATTCAGTTTGCTACTAAACCTTTACTTCTCACTGTTGGAATACTTCATTCTGAGACAATTTGTTTTGACGTCATTCCTACTCCTCAATTTCCCATTATCTTGGGACTTCCCTGGCTCCAAGTACATAATCCTACTTTTTCTTGGACTTTTGGTGAACTCACTTCCTGGGGATCAACATGCCAGACTAAATGTCTTCAAAAGATCACTAAGTTACCACTCACTATCGCTCTCACAATCGAAACTCCGGACTCTCTACCTATGCCTTATCATGACTTTGTGGATGTTTTCTCCAAGAAGGAAGCTGAACGTCTTCCTCCTCACCGTCCTTTTGATTGCCCCATTGATCTCCTTCCTGGGGCTACCTACCCTCGAGGCAAGACATATCCACTTTCTAGACCTGAAAACGTGGCTTTGGAAGAATATATTAAAGACAATCTGGCTAGAGGATTTATTCGACCCTCCTCTTCTCCTGTAGGGGCTGGTTTCTTTTTTGTAGGAAAGAAGGATGGCGGACTTCGACCCTGTATTGATTACAGAGGACTAAATCAAATTACCATCAAAAACAGTTATCCTCTACCCCTTATTCCTGAACTTTTTACTTATCTTCAGGGATCCACCATATTTACTAAACTAGATCTACGTGGTGCATACAATCTTATCCGTATACGCAAGGGAGATGAATGGAAGACTGCTTTTAACACTCGATTTGGGCATTACGAGTATCTGGTCATGCCTTTTGGGCTATGCAATGCTCCTGCGGTTTTTCAACATTTTGTGAATGAGATTTTTCGTGATTTTTTGAATATCTTTGTCATCATATACCTTGACGATATCCTGATTTTTTCTCAAAACCACCAAGATCATGTACACCACGTCAGGAAAGTACTTCAACGTTTAAGAGATTACCATCTGTTTGCTAAGCTGGAGAAATGTTCATTCCATCAAAAATCCATACCCTTTCTGGGTTATGTAATATCTGCATCTGGATTTGAAATGGATCCTACTAAACTTTCTGCCATTTTGGATTGGCCTAGACCTGATTCTCTGAAGGCTCTGCAACGTTTTCTGGGCTTCGCCAACTATTACAGGAAGTTCATCAAAGATTTTGCTACTATTACTTCTCCCCTTACTTCTCTCACTAGAAAGGGGCAAAATTGTAAAAAATTGCCTCCTGAGGCTATTGAGGCTTTTGAGTCTCTCAAAGAAGCTTTTTCTTCTGCACCTATTCTCCGTCACCCAAATCCAGATTTTCAGTTCATCTTGGAAGTTGATGCTTCCTCTGTTGCTGCTGGAGCTGTTCTTTCCCAACGAATACCTGATACTGGAAAGATTCATCCTGTTGGATTCTTCTCTAAAAAATTCACTCCTTCTGAATTTAACTATGACGTAGGCAATAAAGAGTTGCTTGCCATTAAAATGGCCCTGGACGAATGGAGGCATTGGCTGGAGGGTACCTCTTTGCCGTTTACCTTACTCACTGATCATAAAAACCTTCTTTATCTCCAAACGGCCAAACGATTAAATTCCAGGCAAGCACGCTGGTCTTTATTCTTCTCCCGGCTTCACTACAATTTGTCCTATATACCGGGTTCTAAAAATATTAAAGCAGACGCCCTCTCCAGACAATTTCAAGATACTCCAATTCCTGAGTCTGGTACCATTCTCCAACCTCATGAAGTCATAGCCCAGTTAACAACTTCCTGGTTGCAAGATTTACAGTCTGCTCAAAGGAATCTTCCTTTGTCCTGTAAACCTCCTGATGGTCTACTCTTTGTTCCTGAACGCCTTCGTTCCAAGATCCTATTTTGGGCTCATGATAGTCCCCTTTCTGGACATCCTGGCATCAGTAACACCGCTCGAAATCTCAAACAACATGTCTGGTGGCCCACTCTCTCTCAAGATGTTAAAGATTATGTCTCAGTATGCACACAATGTGCCATAAACAAGACTCCTCGTCATCTTCCTTCAGGGTTGCTTCAACCATTGCCCATACCTCATCAGCCTTGGACTCATGTATCCATGGACTTTATTACCGACCTTCCTCTTTCAGCTGGAAACAACACTATTTGGGTGGTGGTCGACAGGTTCACTAAGACTGCTCATTTTGTTCCCTTACCAGGGTTACCGTCTGCCAAAAGACTTTCTGAACTTTTTATTTTGCATATTGTGAGAATACATGGATTTCCTCTGGATATTGTTTCAGATAGAGGGGTACAGTTTGTTTCCCGATTTTGGAGATCACTTTGTAAACACTTTGGAACAACAATTTCTCTGTCTACTTCACATCATCCACAATCTAACGGCCAGACTGAAAGGGTAAACCAGTGTCTTGAAACATATCTTAGACATTATGTGGATCATTTTCACTCTAACTGGACTTCTTACCTTCCATTAGCTGAATTGGCTCATAATGCCCGGTATAATTCCTCCCTTCAGACCTCTCCTTTTCATGCGACCTACGGATATCAACCCAGAACATTTCCTTTGCATACTTCTTCCACAGAAAATCCTGCTTCTGATCTTTCTGCCCGAAGTTTAACTCGTCATTGGCGGAGAATACATCATATCCTTTCTGTAGCCTCTAAACGTTACAAGTTCTTTTCAGATCTTTGACGGAAGAAGGCTCCCAAGTATCGTCCTGGTGATAAAGTTTGGATTTCTTCTCGTTATCTTCGCCTGAAACAACCTTCTACCAAACTGGGACCACAATACGTGGGTCCTTTCCGAATACTGGGTCAAGTGTGTTCCACTGCTTACCGGGTGGCTTTACCCAAGACTCTCAAAGTCCATCCGGTATTCCACGTTTCTCTTCTAAAACCTATGTTGTCTAACAGGTATTCTAAACCTCTTTCCAAGCCTCCACCTCTTTTTGTTCATGGACACCCTGAGTTTGAGGTCAGCCACATTCTGGATTCCAAACTCCGTGGCAAGAAATTGTATTATCTCATTCATTGGAAAGGTTATCCTGTCACGGAACGATCCTGGGAGCCGGCTCATCAAGTAAATGCTCCTACCTTAATAAATGCCTTCCACAAGTCTCATCCTGCTAGGCCTGGTCCTGTCCCCCAGAGGGGTCCTTGAGGAGGGGGGTGCTGTCATGATCCTTCCGTTCATCGCCGTGTCGCCGCGGCTCCCGGATCCTCTCAGTATGAATGACGTCACGTTGCTTAGCAACGTGACGCGTCCTCTGACACACCCCTCTGATGACGTCGCCGCTCCTGCCTTTAAACCCCGGTGGGAGATCTTACTCGGGGCCCGTTTGTTGGATTTCTCTGGCGTTGTGAGTACTTACCCTGAATCTGTTTTCTGATACTTGTGTACCGACTATTGCCTGCCTGACCTAGCTTATGCCTTATCCCTTCTACTGATGTCTGGATACCAACTGCTGCCTGCCTGACCTTGCTTATGCCTTATCCCTTCTACTGATCTCTGGATATCGACTGCTGCCTGCCAGACCTTGCTTTTGCCTTGTCCCTCAATCTAACTCTTGGATTTAATTTCCTTTGCCTGTCTGAGTCAGCTTCAGTCTTATGTTCTGTTACTGCCTTGCCTAAAGTAAGCTTTATATTTTGTTTGTTGCAAACCTGTTCAAAGGACATTTACTTTTACAAGCTGCAAAAGAGAACTTTGTCTTTTTGTTTGTTGCAAGCCTGCTTAAAGGGACATTTACTTTTACAAGCTGCAAAAGAGAACTTTGTCTTTTTGTTTATTGCAAGCCTGCTTAAAGGGACAATTACTTTTACAAGCTGCAAAAGAGAACTTTGTCTTTTTGTTTGTTGCAAGCCTGCTTAAAGGGACATTTACTTTTACAAGCTGCAAAAGAGAACTTTGTCTTTTTGTTTATTGCAAGCCTGCTTAAAGGGACATTTTCTTTTACAAGCTGCTTACAGAGAACATTATCTTTTATAAGTTACAAACCTGCTTAAAGGGACGTTTACTTCTACAAGTTGCTAAAGAGAATTTTTATCATTTGTTTGATTCAAATCTACTAAAAGGAACGCTAACACTTTTGTGGCTATCCAGCGTAAAGGAACAGTTATTATTTTTTGTAACCTATCTTATTTGTTTCCTGAGTGGGTCACGTCCTGGTTATTTCTCAGTGTGCTAGCGTGTGTTTTACTTTTCACGCTAGCAGTTGGGTTAAACCCCGGACTGATTCCTAAACGGCTGACAGTCAGAAACAATTTTCTTGGAATAAACAGAGCTTCTGCCATCTCTGTATATGGGCCTTGAATACATTTATATAAAGTAATCATGTCACCTCTCAAGCGCCTTTTTTCTAAAGAAAACAGACCCAGTTTGGCTAGCCTCTCCTCATAGGTTAATTTCTCCAATCCCCTTATTAGCTTTGTGGCCCTTCTCTGAACTTTTTCTAGTTCTGCAATATCTTTTTTTAGCAATCGGTCCCCAGAACTGCACTCCAAACTCAAGGTGAGGTCTTACCAGGGCTTTATATAATGACAGAATTATGCTTTCCTCCCTTGAATCAATGCCTCTTTTAATACATGCTAGTATCTTATTAGCCTTTGAAGCCGCTGCCCTGCATTGTGCATTCATCTTTAGCTTGTTATCTATTACTACTCCCAAATCCCTTTCCTCCTGTTTTTTTAGGATTTTTCCCCCCACTCTTTATTTCAACCCACAGGGTCTCTACATTGTCACTTGTATCATAAATATCTTCCCTTATTGTAGGTTTAAAGGGACACTGTACTCAAAAATTTTCTTTCGTGATTCACATAGAGCATGCATTTTTAAGCAACTTTCTAATTTACTCCTATTATCAAATTTTCTTCATTATCTTGGTATGTTTATTTGAAAAGCAAGAATGTAAGTTTAGATGCCGGCCCATTTTTGGTGAACAACCTGGGTTGTCCTTGCTGATTGGTCAGCACCAATAAACAAGTGCTGTCCATGGTCCTGAAGCAAACATTTGCTGGCTCCTTAGCTGAGATGCCATCTGTTTCAAATAAAGATAGCAAGAGAACGAATTAAAATTGATAATAGAAGTAAATTAGAAAGTTGCTTAAAATTGCATGCTCTATCTGAATCATGAAAGAAAAAAATTGGGTTCAGTGTCCCTTTAAGGTTAGATTTAATATACATGCAGATTCCTCCACCCCTTTTATTATTCCTGTCCCTCCTAAATAATGTATACCTCTCTAGGTTAACTGCCCAGTCATGTGAATCATCCCACCAAGTTTCAGTTATACTGATATCATAGTCCTCTTCTGCAACTAAGAGCGTCAGCTCCCCCATTTTACCTGTCATGCTTCTTGCATTTGTTGTCATACATTTAATTTTCATGTGCTTTCTGCTGCTACTTGGTGTGCTTTCCTCTATACTTTCTAATGTGACATTTCTTAAGTCATCCCTTCCTTGAGATATTAAGGGAGTGACATATTCACAGACTGATCTCTCTGTTCTATTGTGTTCTAATTGACCCTCCCCCCCTTTGCCTAGTTTAAAAGGTTCTCTAAACGTGCTACCATCCTTTCCCCCAACACACCTGCACCCATGTCATTCAGGTGCAATCCATCCTTACTGTACAAATTGTACCCTAGTGAAAAATCAGCCCAGTGTTCTAAAAAGTCAAACCCCTCATTTTTACACCATGTTTTTAGCCATGAATTAACAGACCTTAGCTCCTTCTGCCTTACTGAGTTAGCACACGGCACTGGTAATATCTCAGAAAATATTACTTTGGAGGTCCTTGCTTTAAGCTTGCTACCTAACTCCCTGAAGTCATTTTTTAGGACTCCATCTCCCACCGATTCCTTCATTAGTACCAATATGCACCATGACTGCAGGATCAGACCCACATCCCTCTAACAATCTATCAATACGTTCCACAATATGCCTAACACGAGCCCCTGGAAGACAGCAAACTGTTCTATGTAAAGGGTATGGATGACAAATTACCCTATCAACCTTCCTAATAATAGAGTCTCCTACCACCAACATCTGCCTCTGGCCCTGACTTGTATGCCCCTCTTCCATGACTGACGGATTGCCCACCATAGTATGCTCCTCTTCCACAGCTAAAGGACTGTACACTATACTAGGCAACACAGCCCTCTCTGACACTGCCACCCCTGAACTGATATCCCCAACATCTTCACTTAATCTGGCAAATCTATTGGGGTGTACCAGCTCAGAACTGGCCTGTCTCTTCCGCTTACTTCGCTCTCTAACTGTGACCCAGCTACATCCTGGAGTCTCCTCATCTGAATCCTCCCCATTCCCACTGCTGGAACCATTAACAACCAGCTCAGTCCTATCCATTTCCCTTTCAAGTGTCTGAATTTCATGTAGTGTTGCAATTCGTTCCTCCAGATCCCCAATACGAGTTTCTAAAGAAACAATATGCTCACACTTGCCACAAACATATAATGCCAGAAGCGGCTGCTCCAGTGATGCAAACATGTGGCAAGCTGTACACTGAATGAGATTCTCACACATTCTTAATAAAAGGTTTAACTTAAAAGTATAAAATAAATATATTTCCCATTTGTTACCCCAAAACCTTGTTTGCCTAACTACCTTGGTTAGCTAACTATTATACTTAAACAGAAAATCTTACTTTAACAGAGAATCAATACAGCAAGCCTGAAAGAGCAAACTCACAGAGTAAATGTGCTAAATTTATAGCCTTGCTCTTTTCTTGCAGCTAGATGGAGATGTCACAGAGCTATATTAGTGTCTGCAGGCAGGAAGTAGGGTCACTAAGCTGTTTCTTGTCTTGCAGCTAGAGGGAGATGTTACAGAGCCTATATTAGTGTCTGCAGGCAGGAAGTAGGGTCACTAAGCTGTTTCTTGTCTTGCAGCTAGAGGGAGATGTTGCAGAGCCTATATTAGTGACTGCAGGCAGGAAGTGGGGTCACTAACCTATTCTTGTCTAGCAGCTAGAGGGAGATGTTGCTGAGCCTATATTAGTGTCTGCAGGCAGGAAGTAGGGTCACTAACCTGTTCTTGTCTTGCAGCTAGAGGGTGATGTTGCAGAGCCTATATTAGTGTCTGCAGGCAGGAAGTAGGGTCACTAACCTGTTCTTCTCTGACAGCTAGAGAGGAATGTTGCAGAGCCTATATTAGTGTCTGCAGGCAGGAAGTAGGGTCACTAACCTGTTCTTGTCTGGCAGCTAGAGGGAGATGTTGCAAAGCCTATGTTAGTGTCTGCAGGCAGGAAGTAGGGTCACTAACCTGTTCTTGTCTTGCAGCTAGAGGGAGATGTGGCAGAGCCTATATTAGTGACTGCAGGCAGGAAGCAGTGTCACTAAGCTGTTTCTTGTCTTGCAGCTAGAGGGAGATGTTGCAGAGCCTATATTAGTGACTGCAGGCAGGGAGGAGGGTCACTAACCTGTTCTTGTCTTGCAGCTAGAGGGTGATGTTGCAGAGCCTATATTAGTGTCTGCAGGCAGGGAGGAGGGTCACTAACCTGTTCTTGTCTTGCAGCTAGAGGGTGATGTTGCAGAGCCTATATTAGTGTCTGCAAACAGGAAGTAGGGTCACTAACCTGTTTCTTGTCTTGCAGCTAGAGGGAGATGTTGCAGAGCCTATATTAGTTTCTGCAGGCAGGCGGTAGGGTCACTAACCTGTTCTTGTCTTGCAGCTAGAGGGTGATGTTGCAGAGCCTATATTAGTGTCTGCAGGCAGGAAGTAGGGTCATTAACCTGCTCTTTTCTTGCAGCTAGAGGGAGATGTTGCAGAGCTATATTAGTGTCTGCAGGCAGGAAGTAGGGTTACTAACCTGTTTCTTGTCTTGCAGGTAGAGGGAGATGTTGCAGAGCCTATGTTAGTGTCTGCAGGCAGAAAGTAGGGTCACTAACCTGTTCTTGTCTTGCAGCTAGAGGGTGATGTTGCAGAGCCTATATTAGTGTCTGCAGGCCAGAAGTAGGGTCACTAACCTGTTCTTGTCTTGCAGCTAGAGGGTGATGTTGCAGAGCATATATTAGTGTCTGCAGGCAGGAAGTAGGGTCACTAACCTGTTTCTTGTCTTGAAGCTAGAGGGAGATGTTGCAGAGCCTATATTAGTGTCTGCAGGCAGGAAGTAGGGTCACTAACCTGTTCTTGTCTTGCAGCTAAAGGGAGATGTGGCAGAGCCTATATTAGTGTCTGCAGGCAGGAAGTAGGGTCACTAACCTGTTCTTGTCTTGCAGCTAGAGGGTGATGTTGCAGAGCCTATATTAGTGTCTGCAGGCAGGAAGTAGGGTCACTAACCTGTTTCTTGTCTTGCAGCTAGAGGGAGATGTTGCAGAGCCTATATTAGTGTCTGGAGGCAGGAAGTAGGGTCACTAACCTGTTTCTTGTCTTGCAGCTAGAGGGAGATGTTGCAGAGCGTATATTAGTGTTTGCAGGCAGGAAGTAGGGTCACTAACCTGTTCTTCACTGACAGCTAGAGAGGAATGTTGCAGAGCCTATATTAGTGTCTGCAGGCAGGAAGTAGGGTCACTAAACTGTTCTTGTCTTGCAGCTAGAGGGAGATGTTGCAGAGCCTATATTAGTGTCTGCAGGCAGGAAGTAGGGTCACTAACCTGTTTCTTGTCTTGCAGGTAGAGGGTGATGTTGCAGAGCCTATATTAGTGTCTGCAGGCAGGAAGTAGGGTCACTAAGCTGTTTCTTGTCTTGCAGCTAGAGGGAGATGTTACAGAGCCTATATTAGTGTCTGCAGGCAGGAAGTAGGGTCACTAAGCTGTTTCTTGTCTTGCAGCTAGAGGGAGATGTTGCAGAGCCTATATTAGTGACAGCAGGCAGGAAGTGGGGTCACTAACCTATTCTTGTCTAGCAGCTAGAGGGAGATGTTGCTGAGCCTATATTAGTGTCTGCAGGCAGGAAGTAGGGTCACTAACCTGTTCTTGTCTTGCAGCTAGAGGGTGATGTTGCAGAGCCTATATTAGTGTCTGCAGGCAGGAAGTAGGGTCACTAACCTGTTTCTTGTCTTGCAGCTAGAGGGAGATGTTGCAGAGCGTATATTAGTGTCTGCAGGCAGGAAGTAGGGTCACTAACCTGTTCTTCTCTGACAGCTAGAGAGGAATGTTGCAGAGCCTATATTAGTGTCTGCAGGCAGGAAGTAGGGTCACTAACCTGTTCTTGTCTTGCAGCTAGAGGGAGATGTGGCAGAGCCTATATTAGTGACTGCAGGCAGGAAGCAGTGTCACTAAGCTGTTTCTTGTCTTGCAGCTAGAGGGAGATGTTGCAGAGCCTATATTTGTGACTGCAGGCAGGGAGGAGGTTCACTAACCTTTTCTTGTCTTGCAGCTAGAGGGTGATGTTGCAGAGCCTATATTAGTGTCTGCAGGCAGGGAGGAGGGTCACTAACCTGTTCTTGTCTTGCAGCTAGAGGGTGATGTTGCAGAGCCTATATTAGTGTCTGCAGACAGGAAGTAGGGTCACTAACCTGTTTCTTGTCTTGCAGCTAGAGGGAGATGTTGCAGAGCCTATATTAGTGTCTGCAGGCAGGAGGTAGGGTCACTAACCTGTTCTTGTCTTGCAGCTAGAGGGTGATGTTGCAGAGCCTATATTAGTGTCTGCAGGCAGGAAGTAGGGTCATTAACCTGCTCTTTTCTTGCAGCTAGAGGGAGATGTTGCAGAGCTATATTAGTGTCTGCAGGCAGGAAGTAGGGTTACTAACCTGTTTCTTGTCTTGCAGCTAGAGGGTGATGTTGCAGAGCATATATTAGTGTCTGCAGGCAGGAAGTAGGGTCACTAACCTGTTTCCTGTCTTGCAGCTAGAGGGTGATGTTGCAGAGCATATATTAGTGTCTGCAGGCAGGAAGTAGGGTCACTAACCTGTTTCTTGTCTTGAAGCTAGAGGGAGATGTTGCAAAGCCTATATTAGTGTCTGCAGGCAGAAAGTAGGGCCACTAACCTGTTCTTGTCTTGCAGCTAGAGGGTGATGTTGCAGAGCCTATATTAGTGTCTGCAGGCCAGAAGTAGGGTCACTAACCTGTTCTTGTCTTGCATCTAGAGGGTGATGTTGCAGAGCATATATTAGTGTCTGCAGGCAGGAAGTAGGGTCACTAACCTGTTTCTTGTCTTGAAGCTAGAGGGAGATGTTGCAGAGCCTATATTAGTGTCTGCAGGCAGGAAGTAGGGTCACTAACCTGTTCTTGCCTTGCAGCTAAAGGGAGATGTGGCAGAGCCTATATTAGTGTCTGCAGGCAGGAAGTAGGGTCACTAACCTGTTCTTGTCTTGCAGCTAGAGGGTGATGTTGCAGAGCCTATATTAGTGTCTGCAGGCAGGAAGTAGGGTCACTAACCTGTTTCTTGTCTTGCAGCTAGAGGGAGATGTTGCAGAGCCTATATTAGTGTCTGCAGGCAGGAAGTAGGGTCACTAACCTGTTCTTGTCTTGCAGATAGAGAGGAAAGTTGCAGAGCCTATATTTTTGTCTGCAGGCAGGAAGTAGGGTCACTAACCTGTTCTTGTTTGGCAGTTAGAGGGAGACGTTGCAGAGCCTATGTTAGTGTCTGCAGGCAGGAAGTAGGGTCACTAACCTGTTCTTGTCTTGCAGGTAGAGGGAGATGTTGCAGAGCATATATTAGTGACTGCAGGCAGGAAGTAGTGTCACTAAGCTGTTTCTTGTCTTGCAGCTAGAGGGTGATGTTGCAGAGCCTATATTAATGTCTGCAGGCAGGAAGTAGGGTCACTAACCTGTTCTTGTCTTGCAGCTAGAGGGAGATGTTGCAGAGCCTATATTAGTGTCTGCAGGCAGGAAGTAGGGTCACTAACCTGTTTCTTGTCTTGCAGCTAGAGGGAGATGTTGCAGAGCCTATATTAGTGTCTGCAGGCAGGAAGTAGGGTCACTAACCTGTTCTTGTCTTGCAGCTAGAGGGTGATGTTGCAGAGCCTATATTAGCGTCTGCAGGCAGGAAGTAGGGTCACTAACCTGTTTCTTGTCTTGCAGCTAGAGGGAGATGTTGCAGAGCCTATATTAGTGTCTGCAGGCAGGAAGTAGGGTCACTAACCTGTTCTTCTCTTGCAGATAGAGGGAGATGTTGCTGAGCCTAAATTAGTGTCTGCAGGCAGGAAGTAGGGTCACTAACCTGTTCTTGTCTTGCAGCTAGAGGGTGATGTTGCAGAGCCTATATTAGTGTCTGCAGGCAGGAAGTAGGGTCACTAACCTGTTCTTGTCTGACAGCTAGAGAGGAATGTTGCAGAGCCTATATTAGTGTCTGCAGGCAGGAAGTAGGGTCACTAACCTGTTCTTGTCTTGCAGCTAGAGGGAGATGTTACAGAGCCTATATTAGTGTCTGCAGGCAGAAAGTAGGGGCACTAACCTGTTTCTTGTCTTGCAGCTAGAGGGAGATGTTGCAGAGCCTATATTAGTGTCTGCAGGCAGAAAGTAGGGTCACTAACCTGTTTCTTGTCTGACAGCTAGAGGGAGATGTTGCAGGGCCTATATTAGTATCTGCAGGCAGGAAGTAGGGTCACTAACCTGTTCTTGTCTTGCAGCTAGAGGGGGATGTTACAGAGCCTATATTAGTGTCTGCAGGCAGTAAATAGGGCCACTAACCTGTTCTTGTCTTGCAGCTAGAGGGAGATGTTGCAGAGTCTATATTAGTGTCTGCAGGCAGGAAGTAGGGTCACTAACCTGTTTCTTGTCCTGCAGCTAGAGGGAGATGTTGCAGAGCCTATATTAGTGTCTGCAGGCAGGAAGTAGGGTCACTAACCTGTTTGTCTCTTATCTTGCAGCTAGAGGGGGATGTTGCAGAGCCTATATTAGTGTCTGCAAGCAGGAAGTAGGGTCACTAACCTGTTATTGTCTTGCAGCTAGAGGGAGATGTTACAGAGCCTATATTAGTGTCTGCAGGCAGGAAGTAGGGTCACTAACCTGTTTCTTGTCTTGAAGCTAGAGGGAGATGTTGCAGAGCCTATATTAGTGTCTGCAGGCAGGAAGTAGGGACACTAACCTGTTCTTGTCTTGCAGCTAGAGGGAGATGTTGCAGAGCCTATATTAGTGACTGCAGGCAGTAAGTAGTGTCACTAACCTGTTTCTTGTCTTGCAGCTAGAGGGAGATAATTTAGAGCCTATATAAGTGACTGCAGGCAGGAAGTAGGATCACTAACCTGTTCTTGTCTTGCAGCTAGAGGGAGATGTTGCAGGGCCTATATTAGTATCTGCAGGCAGGAAGTAGGGTCACTAACCTGTTCTTGTCTTGTAGCTAGATGGAGATGTTACAGACCCTATATTAGTGACTGCAGGCAGGAAGTAGAGTCACTAACCTGTTCTTGTCTTGCAGCTAGAGGGAGATGTTGCAGGGCCTATATTAGTGACTGCAGGCAGTAAGTAGGGTCACTAACCTGTTCTTGTCTTGCAGCTAGAGGGAGATGTTGCAGAGCCTATATTAGTGTCTGCAGGCAGGAAGTAGGGTCACTAACCTGTTCTTGTCTTGCAGCTAGAGGGGGATGTTACAGAGCCTATATTAGTGACTGCAGGCAGTAAGTAGGGTCACTAACCTGTTCTTGTCTTGCAGCTAGAGGGAGATGTTGCAGAGTCTATATTAGTGTCTGCAGGCAGGAAGTAGGGTCACTAACCTGTTTCTTGTCTTGCAGCTAGAGGGAGATGTTGCAGAGCCTATATTAGTGTCTGCAGGCAGGAAGTAGGGTCACTAACCTGTTTGTCTCTTATCTTGCAGCTAGAGGGGGATGTTGCAGAGCCTATATTAGTGTCTGCAGGCAGGAAGTAGGGTCATTAAACTGTTTCTTGTCTTGCAGCTAGAGGGAGATGTTGCAGAGCCTATATTAGTGTCTGCAGGCAGGAAGTAGGGTCACTAACCTGTTTCTTGTCTTGCAGCTACAGGGAGATGTTGCAGAACCTATATTAGTATATGCAGGCAGGAAGTAGGGTCACTAACCTGTTCTTGTCTTGCAGCTAGAGGGAGATGTTGCAGCGCCTATATTAGTGACTGCAGGCAGTAAGTAGTGTCACTAACCTGTTTCTTGTCTTGCAGCTAGAGGGAGATGTTATAGAGTCTATATTAGTGTCTGCAGGCAGGAAGTAGGGTCACTAACCTGTTTCTTGTCTTGCAGCTAGAGGGAGATGTTGCAGAGCCTATATTAGTGACTGCAGGCAGTAAGTAGTGTCACTAACCTGTTTCTTGTCTTGCAGCTAGAGGGAGATAATTCAGAGCCTATATTAGTGACCGCAGGCAGGAAGTAGGATCACTAACCTGTTCTTGTTTTGCAGCTAGAGGGAGATGTTGCAGGGCCTATATTAGTATCTGCAGGCAGGAAGTAGGGTCACTAACCTGTTCTTGTCTTGTAGCTAGATGGAGATGTTACAGACCCTATATTAGTGACTGCAGGCAGGAAGTAGAGTCACTAACCTGTTCTTGTCTTGCAGCTAGAGGGAGATGTTGCAGGAACCTATATTAGTGACTGCAGGCAGTAAGTAGGGTCACTAACCTGTTCTTGTCTTGCAGCTAGAGGGAGATGTTGCAGAGTCTATATTAGTGTCTGCAGGCAGGAAGTAGGGTCACTAACCTGTTTCTTGTCTTGCAGCTAGAGGGAGATGTTCCAGAGCCTATATTAGTGTCTGCAGGCAGGAAGTAGGGTCACTAACCTGTTCTTGTCTTGCAGGTAGAGGGGGATGTTACAGAGCCTATATTAGTGACTGCAGGCAGTAAGTAGGGTCACTAACCTGTTCTTGTCTTGCAGCTAGAGGGAGATGTTGCAGAGTCTATATTAGTGTCTGCAGGCAGGAAGTAGGGTCACTAACCTGTTTCTTGTCTTGCAGCTAGAGGGAGATGTTGCAGAGCCTATATTAGTGTCTGCAGGCAGGAAGTAGGGTCACTAACCTGTTTGTCTCTTATCTTGCAGCTAGAGGGGGATGTTGCAGAGCCTATATTAGTGTCTGCAGGCAGGAAGTAGGGTCATTTAACTGTTTCTTGTCTTGCAGCTAGAGGGAGATGTTGCAGAGCCTATATTAGTGTCTGCAGGCAGGAAGTAGGGTCACTAACCTGTTCTTGTCTTGCAGCTAGAGGGAGATGTTGCAGGGCCTATATTAGTATCTGCAGGAAGGAAGTAGGGTCACTAACCTGTTCTTGTCTTGTAGCTAGATGGAGATGTTACAGACCCTATATTAGTGACTGCAGGCAGGAAGTAGAGTCACTAACCTGTTCTTGTCTTAAAGCTAGAGGGAGATGTTGCAGGGCCTATATTAGTGACTGCAGGCAGTAAGTAGGGTCACTAATCTGTTCTTGTCTTGCAGCTAGAGGGAGATGTTGCAGAGTCTATATTAGTGTCTGCAGGCAGGAAGTAGGGTCACTAACCTGTTCTTGTCTTGCAGCTAGAGGGGGATGTTACAGAGCCTATATTAGTGACTGCAGGCAGTAAGTAGGGTCATGTTACAGTAGCATTAGTTATTTTGTTGTGAAGAGCTTATTTCCCAGCAAGCCAACGCCTAAGAAGGGCTCCAAGAAAACCGTAACAAGTATCATTTCATAAAGAGTTAACTCTTTTTTTTCAGCTTTTAGAAACTATTGCCTAAATACACATTTTTGCTGGCCTCAGCTCTAAGTTTAGGGATAACCAATCCCATTGTCTAATCACCTCTGGAGCCAGACTGCTAATTGATAAGATGAACTTGTAAACTTGTTATCTTAAGTACTGTAATCCTATTGTGGCCTGTCAAAGGACAATGCTCTCTATCTAAATGTGTGATGGGGGATTTTGTGCTTCCCCCCCCTCTCCCCCTGGGAGTGCCTGTGTGCATGTAACCTTAATAAAAAGCAGGCTGGGCATCCCAGTGCTCAGTTCTTGTTTGACCCTCAATCGCAGCGTTGACTCGTTTTTGTGGGCAGAAGGGTATCCTAGCTGTACTGCAGCTAAGGGAGATTATTCTATATTTGCGAGACTCATATAGAATACTATGGAAAGCAGCTTCTCCCCTCTTTAGCAATAGGGATCCAGGCTACTAAGCGGTCCATCTCTCAGCGAGACTAAGGGTAACCGTAACATTTGGCGGCAGCGGCGGGATTTTCATGGATTTCCTAGGAGAGGTACAGAACGGATGGAGAGCGCTTACGAAAAATTGAAGCGTACAACCCTAAAAGATTTACTTGAAAGCAGAGGGGGGTACGCCAGCAACCGGCCGAGGAGAGAGCTGATCGCAGAATTGAACGAACTGGATCAGAGCTTCACAATGGCGGAAACACCGACCACGATTAGTGACGAAAAAAACAGGATTGTTCGGGAAAGGCTCTCATTATACGGGCCGAACCCCTCCATGGAATTGGTACAGCAGTTGATGGCGGAGGCGGACAAGGATATACGAGAGACTCGAGCCCACGAACTCAACCTAGCGAACGCACACCGCAATGCTGTAGCCCCGCAGGTAATCATCCCTGTCGAAAATGCTGGGAGGCCCAAGATACCCTATACGGCATTTCGACCCTTTCTAGAGAGCGAGACAGGGATTGATGAATATTTGGCGGACTTCGAAAGGCAATGTGCACTGCACCAGATTCCCAACAGAGAGTGGCCCACGATATTGTCTGGGAAACTATCCGGGCGAGCCCTGGAAGCCTTTCGTACTCTGGGTGCTAAGGAAGTGACACAGTATGAGCTAGTTAAGGAGACACTGTTGCGACGGTACGCTGTAACTCCGGACACGTATCGCCGACAGTTTCGGGGCACGGAAAAGAAGCCTAACGATACCCATATGGAATGGGCGCACCGAATGCGGAGAGCGGCAAATCACTGGCTGAGCGGAAGTAAAGCGGTGACTGGGGAGGAAATTTTACAATTGTTTCTCTTAGAACATTTTTATAATGGCATGGAACAGCAAGGGAAGGAATGGCTGCGAGACAGGCGGCCTTCTACCTTAGAAGAAGCAGCCAAATTGGCCGATGAACATTATGACTCCCGTCTTCACGAACCCATGAACTACCGAGCTCCAGCACGGGTCGAACCCAGAGAGGTTTACCGTGCACCCCCTCGTGCTGAATTCCGAGCCCCGGTGCCCACAGGGCCCGTCCGACACTCAGGACCACCCAATAACAGCTCTGAGCGTCACAGACCGACTTGCCACCGATGCAAGCAACCAGGGCATTTCATGGCTAGCTGCCCCCTTAATACGCACCAGACACCCAGGAATTACAATTACCCCTCTGGGTCCTATCGTCCGGCCCGGGCCCTCTGTGTTAACCAAGAGGCCCCTATGGAGGGATATGTGGGGCCGCTTCACGAGGCAGACCCTGTATATGCTGCCTCAGATAACCGCCAGCACCATCGGCAGAGGGTATGGCTCGAGGGGCGATCTACCGAGGGATTGCGAGACACAGGGGCTACTATCACGCTGGTACAGAGTCATTTGGTGCCAGAGCACAAGCGATCCGGACAGACTGTGGCCGTTAGAGTGGCGGGGGGGGATGTGTACAAAATTCCAACAGCTAAAGTGCATCTTGATTGGGGAGCGGGAAAGGGGGCTGTGAACGCGGGCCTAATGGATAATTTACCTGCCGAAGTACTACTGGGCAACGATTTGGGCCCCATGACTTCTGCCTATGCTCCAGTATGCAACAACGAGGCGGACCCAGTGACTACACGGGCCCAAGCCCGGACGGAGCGAGAGCTCTCACCAGTGCGGGAGACACAGGTAAGACCTACCCCGACCTTGCCTGACAGGTTAGGCCCCATACCCTGGGACACCCCAGATGCTTTCGAGGCAGAGTCTAAGACTGACCCGACCTTACAAAAGTACCGGGAACGAGCAGAGACCGGAGGGGGCGGGGCAGATAACGAAACATTCTTATGGGAAAAAGGGAAACTATACCGCTGGACAGAGAAAAGGGGACAGCGTAGGCGACAGCTGGTAGTGCCCCACAAATACCGTCAAGAAATCCTCAAAATAGGCCATGACATCCCCTTAGCAGGCCACCTAGCCGTTACCCGTACCCTACACCGCATTACTCACACGTTCTTTTGGCCAGGGGTGCACGCTGACGTTAGAACTTACTGTAACACCTGCGATGTGTGTCAACGAGTAGGAAGGCGAGGCGATCACCCTAAAGCCCAGCTAGTAAATATGCCCATTGTAGAGGAACCCTTCAGCCGGGTTGCTATTGACCTAGTGGGACCACTGGCTACCCCTAGTCCCTCCGGTAAGCGCTACATTCTTACCGTAGTGGACTACGCTACCAGGTACCCAGAGGCTGTCGCCCTATCCAACATACAAGCGGATACGGTAGCGAATGCACTAGTACAGGTGTTCTCCCGGGTAGGATTTCCAAAAGAAATCCTATCCGACCGAGGCACCCAATTTACGGCTGAATTAACCCAACAACTTTGGCAGGTTTGCAAAATTAAGTCCCTCCTGAGCTCCCCATACCACCCCCAGACGAACGGGCTGTGTGAGAGGTTCAATGGGACCCTCAAGCAAATGCTCAAGACGTTCACTCAGGAATACCGAGACTGGGAACGCTTCCTGCCGCACCTCCTATTTGCTTATCGGGAGGTGCCCCAGGAAACGACAGGGTTCTCTCCCTTCGAGTTGCTCTACGGAAGAAAGGTACGGGGACCCCTAAACCTGATCCGGGAGCACTGGGAGGGAGAGATGGAGTCTGACGGTGTCCCCATTGTGCCATACGTGCTGGAACTCAGGGACCGAATGGAGCAATTAGCCAAATCCGTGCGGGCTAATCTCCAGTTGGCCCAGAGAAGACAGAAAGTATGGTACGATCGGGGGGCCCGAAAGAGAATCTTCACCATAGGACAAAAGGTGTTAGTACTTAAGCCGGTGAAGACAGACAAATTGCAGGCGTCCTGGCAGGGTCCCTACCAGATCGTAGAGAAAAGGGGAGACACCACTTATGTGATAGCTAGCTGCCATGACAACAATCTTAGAAAGACATTCCATGTAAACATGCTCAAGGAATATTTTGAGCGACCAGAGAACGTGACGGCCGTATGTTGTTCCCCTCAGGAAGACCCCGACAGTTTACCCATTCCAGACCTATTAGAAAAGAGTCTCCCCACAGGTATAGTGGCGCAGGTTCAGATAGGGGACCGACTTAGCCCCACTGAAAGGGAGCAGCTCAACCAACTCCTCCAGTCCAAACACCTCACCTTCTCCCCGAAGCCAGGGTACACTACTTTAACCACCCACCAGGTAGATACTCCGGGACAAGCTCCCTTGCGCCAGGCTCCGTACCGAATCCCCGAAGCAGTTAGGACAGGAATGAAGAAGGAGATCGATGAGATGCTCCAGCTCAGGGTAATTGAGCCCTCCGATAGTCCATGGGCCTCCCCAGTTGTCTTGGTGCCCAAGAAAGATGGGACCACCCGGTTCTGTGTAGACTATCGGAGGCTCAATGAAAATACCGTGACGGACGCTTACCCTATGCCCAGGGTAGACGAGCTACTCGATCGTATAGCCAGGGGAAATTACCTGACCACTATTGACCTCTGCAAAGGTTACTGGCAGATTCCCCTGGCCCCGGAGGCTATCCCCAAGTCGGCATTCGTCACCCCATTCGGCTTATATCAGTTTAGGGTAATGCCGTTTGGGATGAAGAATGCCCCAGCTACATTCCAGCGCTTGGTGGATGGGCTCCTGGATGGCTTCCAGAGTTTTGCTTGCGCCTACCTGGACGACATAGCGATCCACAGTGAGTCCTGGGAGGACCACTTAGCTCATGTGGGAATGGTTCTGGATCAGATCCGGGCTGCTGGCCTGACTCTGAAGCCAGAAAAATGCCACTTTGGGATGGCCGAGGTACAGTACCTGGGTCACCGGGTGGGGTGTGGAAAGCAGCGACCAGAGCCGGCCAAAATAGAAGCTGTCGCCAATTGGCCCACCCCCATCACTAAGACTCAGGTCCTAGCCTTCCTGGGCACGGCAGGGTACTATAGACGGTTCGTACCAGACTACAGCACACTTGCCAAACCCCTGACTGACTTGACCAAGAAGAACTTACCTCGACAGGTCCTGTGGTCTCCCCACTGTGAAACGGCTTTCCAGGCTCTCAAAAATGCTCTAATTAACGCTCCTGTCTTGGCGGCCCCAGCCCTTAACAAACGTTTTATCGTCCATACAGACGCTTCCATGTTCGGGCTGGGAGCTGTCCTCAGCCAAGTAGGCGAAGATGGAGGGGAGCATCCAGTTGCCTACATCAGCCGGAAGCTCCTGCCCCGCGAAGTCAGCTATGCAGCGGTCGAAAAGGAGTGTTTGGCTTTGGTGTGGGCATTAAAGAAATTGACTCCCTATTTATATGGTCAGGAGTTCACTCTGGTCACCGACCATAACCCGTTGGTGTGGCTGAACCGGGTCTCTGGAGATAACGGCAGGCTATTACGTTGGAGCTTATCGTTGCAACCCTTCAATTTCACCATTACTTACAGACCTGGGAAACAGAATGGCAACGCCGACGGGTTGTCCAGACAAACAGACCTCAGCCCCGCATAACCAGCGGTCTGGACAGCCTTAGTCTGCCCCGAAAAGGGGTCAGACCGTGTCTGCCAGAGTGTTCCACAGAAAGGGAGCACTGTTACAGAAGCATTAGTTATTTTGTTGTGAAGAGCTTATTTCCCAGCAAGCCAACGCCTAAGAAGGGCTCCAAGAAAACCGTAACAAGTATCATTTCATAAAGAGTTAACTCTTTTTTTTCAGCTTTTAGAAACTATTGCCTAAATACACATTTTTGCTGGCCTCAGCTCTAAGTTTAGGGATAACCAATCCCATTGTCTAATCACCTCTGGAGCCAGACTGCTAATTGATAAGATGAACTTGTAAACTTGTTATCTTAAGTACTGTAATCCTATTGTGGCCTGTCAAAGGACAATGCTCTCTATCTAAATGTGTGATGGGGGATTTTGTGCTTCCCCCCCCTCTCCCCCTGGGAGTGCCTGTGTGCATGTAACCTTAATAAAAAGCAGGCTGGGCATCCCAGTGCTCAGTTCTTGTTTGACCCTCAATCGCAGCGTTGACTCGTTTTTGTGGGCAGAAGGGTATCCTAGCTGTACTGCAGCTAAGGGAGATTATTCTATATTTGCGAGACTCATATAGAATACTATGGAAAGCAGCTTCTCCCCTCTTTAGCAATAGGGATCCAGGCTACTAAGCGGTCCATCTCTCAGCGAGACTAAGGGTAACCGTAACAGGTCACTAACCTGTTCTTGTCTTGCAGCTAGAGGGAGATGTTGCAGAGTCTATATTAGTGTCTGCAGGCAGGAAGTAGGGTCACTAACCTGTTTCTTGTCTTGCAGCTAGAGGGAGATGTTGCAGAGCCTATATTAGTGTCTGCAGGCAGGAAGTAGGGTCACTAACCTGTTTGTCTCTTATCTTGCAGCTAGAGGGGGATGTTGCAGAGCCTATATTAGTGTCTGCAGGCAGGAAGTAGGGTCAATAAACTGTTTCTTGTCTTGCAGCTAGAGGGAGATGTTGCAGAGCCTATATTAGTGTCTGCAGGCAGGAAGTAGGGTCACTAACCTGTTTCTTGTCTTGCAGCTACAGGGAGATGTTGCAGAGCCTATATTAGTATCTGCAGGCAGGAAGTAGGGTCACTAACCTGTTCTTGTCTTGCAGCTAGAGGGAGATGTTGCAGAGCCTATATTAGTGATTGCAGGCAGTAAGTAGTGTCACTAACCTGTTTCTTGTCTTGCAGCTAGAGGGAGATGTTATAGAGTCTATATTAGTGTCTGCAGGCAGGAAGTAGGGTCACTAACCTGTTTCTTGTCTTGCAGCTAGAGGGAGATGTTGCAGAGTCTATATTAGTGACTGCAGGCAGTAAGTAGTGTCACTAACCTGTTTCTTGTCTTGCAGCTAGAGGGAGATAATTTAGAGCCTATATTAGTGACTGCAGGCAGGAAGTAGGATCTCTAACCTGTTCTTGTCTTGCAGCTAGAGGGAGATGTTGCAGGGCCTATATTAGTATCTGCAGGCAGGAAGTAGGGTCACTAACCTGTTCTTGTCTTGTAGCTAGATGGAGATGTTACAGACCCTATATTAGTGACTGCAGGCAGGAAGTAGAGTCACTAACCTGTTCTTGTCTTGCAGCTAGAGGGAGATGTTGCAGGGCCTATATTAGTGACTGCAGGCAGTAAGTAGGGTCACTAACCTGTTCTTGTCTTGCAGCTAGAGGGAGATGTTGCAGAGTCTATATTAGTGTCTGCAGGCAGGAAGTAGGGTCACTAACCTGTTTCTTGTCTTGCAGCTAGAGGGAGATGTTGCAGAGCCTATATTAGTGTCTGCAGGCAGGAAGTAGGGTCACTAACCTGTTCTTGTCTTGCAGCTAGAGGTGGATGTTACAGAGCCTATATTAGTGACTGCAGGCAGTAAGTAGGGTCACTAACCTGTTCTTGTCTTGCAGCTAGAGGGAGATGTTGCAGAGTCTATATTAGTGTCTGCAGGCAGGAAGTAGGGTCACTAACCTGTTTCTTGTATTGCAGCTAGAGGGAGATGTTGCAGAGCCTATATTAGTGTCTGCAGGCAGGAAGTAGGGTCACTAACCTGTTTGTCTCTTATCTTGCAGCTAGAGGGGGATGTTGCAGAGCCTATATTAGTGTCTGCAGGCAGGAAGTAGGATCATTAAACTGTTTCTTGTATTGCAGCTAGAGGGAGATGTTGCAGAGCCTATATTAGTGTCTGCAGGCATGAAGTAGGGTCACTAACCTGTTTCTTGTCTTGCAGCTACAGGGAGATGTTGCAGAGCCTATATTAGTATCTGCAGGCAGGAAGTAGGGTCACTAACCTGTTCTTGTCTTGCAGTTAGATGGAGATGTTGCAGAGCCTATATTAGTGTCTGCAGGCAAGAAGTAGGGTCACTTACCTGTTTCCTGTCTTGCAGCTAGAAGGAGATGTTACAGAACCTATATTAGTGTCTGCAGGCAGGAAGTAGGGTCACTAACCTGTTCTTGTCTTGCAGCTAGATTGTGATGTTGCAGAGCCTATATTAGTTACTGCTGGTAGGAAGTAGGGTCACTAACTTGTTTCTTGTCTTGCACCTAGAGGGAGATGTTGCAGAGTATATATTAGTGTCTGCAGGCAGGAAGTAGGGTCACTAACCTATTTGTTTCTTATCTTGCAGCTAGAGGGGGATGTTGCAGAGCCTATATTAGTGACTGCAGGTAGGAAGTAGGGTCACTAACCTGTTCTTGTCTTGCAGCTAGAGGGAGATGTTACAGAGCCTATATTAGTGTCTGCAGGCAGGAAGTAGGGTCACTAACCTGTTTCTTGTCTTGCAGCTACAGGGAGATGTTGCAGAGCCTATATTAGTATCTGCAGGCAGGAAGTAGGGTCACTAACCTGTTCTTGTCTTGCAGTTAGATGGAGATGTTGCAGAGCCTATATTAGTGTCTGCAGGCAAGAAGTAGGGTCATTTAACTGTTTCCTGTCTTGCAGCTAGAAGGAGATGTTACAGAACCTATATTAGTGTCTGCAGGCAGGAAGTAGTGTCACTAACCTGTTCTTGTCTTGCAGCTAGAGGGAGATGTTGCAGAGCCTATATTAGTGTCTGCAGGCAGGAAGTAGGGTCACTAACCTGTTTCTTGTCTTGCAGCTAGATTGTGATGTTGCAGAGCCTATATTAGTGACTGCAGGTAGGAAGTAGGGTCACTAACCTGTTTCTTGTCTTGCAGCTAGAGGGGGATGTTGCAGAGCCTATATTAGTGTCTGCAGGCAGGGAGTAGGGTCACTAACCTGTTCTTGTCTTGCAGCTTGAGGGTAATGTTGCAGAGCCTATATTAGTGTCTGCAGGCAGGAAGTAGGGTCACTAACCTGTTTCTTGTCTTGCAGCTAGAGGGAGATGTTGCAGAGTCTATATTAGTGACTGCAGGCAGGAAGTAGGATAACTAACCTGTTTCATGTGTTGCAGATAGAGGGAGATGTTGCAGAGCTTATATCAGTGTCTGCAGGCAGGAAGTAGGGTCACTATCCTGTTTCTTGTCTGACAGCTAGAGGGAGATGTTGCAGAGTCTATATTAGTGTCTGCAGGCAGGAAGTAGGATCACTAACCTGTTTCTTGTCTTGCAGCTAGAGGGAGATGTTGCAGAGCCTATATTAGTGTCTGCAGGCAGGAAGTAGGGTCATTAAACTGTTTATTGTCTTGCAGCTAGAGGGAGATGTTGCAGAGCCTATATTAGTGTCTGCAGGCAGGAAGTAGGGTCACTAACCTGTTTCTTGTCTTGCAGCTAGAGGGAGATGTTGCAGAGCCTATATTAGTGTCTGCAGGCAGGAAGTAGGGTCACTAACTTGTTTCTTGTCTTGCACCTAGAGGGAGATGTTGCAGAGCCTATATTAGTGTCTGCAGGCAGGAAGTAGGGTCACTAACCTGTTTCTTGTCTTGCACCTAGAGGGAGATGTGGCAGAGCCTATATTAGTGTCTGCAGGCAGGGAGTAGGGTCACTAACCTGTTCTTGTCTTGCAGTTATAGGGAGATGTTGCAGAGTCTATATTAGTGTCTGCAGGCAGGAAGTAGGGTCACTAACCTATTTGTTTCTTATCTTGCAGCTAGAGGGGGATGTTGCAGAGCCTATATTAGTGACTGCAGGTAGGAAGTAGGGTCACTAACCTGTTCTTGTCTTGCAGCTAGAGGGAGATGTTACAGAGCCTATATTATTGTCTGCAGGCAGAAAGTTGGGTCACTATCCTGTTCTTGTCTTGCAGCTAGAGGGAGATGTTACAGAGCCTATATTAGTGTCTGCAGGCAGGAAGTAGGGTCACTAACCTGTTTCTTGTTTTGCAGCTAGAGGGAGATGTTGCAGAGCCTATATTAGTGTCTGCAGGCAGGAAGTAGGGTCACTAACCTGTTCTTTTCTTGCAGCTAGAGGGAGATGTTGCAGAGACTATATTAGTGTCTGCAGGCAGGAAGTAGGGTCACTAACCTGTTTCTTGTTTTGCAGCTAGAGGGAGATGTTGCAGAGCCTATATTAGTGTCTGCAGGCAGGAGGTAGGGTCACTAACCTGTTCTTGTCTTGCAGCTAGAGGGTGATGTTGCAGAGCCTATATTAGTGTCTGCAGGCAGGAAGTAGGGTCATTAACCTGCTCTTTTCTTGCAGCTAGAGGGAGATGTTGCAGAGCTATATTAGTGTCTGCAGGCAGGAAGTAGGGTTACTAACCTGTTTCTTGTCTTGCAGGTAGAGGGTGATGTTGCAGAGCCTATGTTAGTGTCTGCAGGCAGGAAGTAGGGTCACTAACCTGTTTCTTGTCTTGCAGCTAGAGGGAGATGTTGCAGAGTCTATATTAGTGACTGCAGGCAGGAAGTAGGATAACTAACCTGTTTCATGTGTTGCAGATAGAGGGAGATGTTGCAGAGCTTATATCAGTGTCTGCAGGCAGGAAGTAGGGTCACTATCCTGTTTCTTGTCTGACAGCTAGAGGGAGATGTTGCAGAGTCTATATTAGTGTCTGCAGGCAGGAAGTAGGATCACTAACCTGTTTCTTGTCTTGCAGCTAGAGGGAGATGTTGCAGAGCCTATATTAGTGTCTGCAGGCAGGAAGTAGGGTCATTAAACTGTTTATTGTCTTGCACCTAGAGGGAGATGTTGCAGAGCCTATATTAGTGTCTGCAGGCAGGAAGTAGGGTCACTAACCTGTTTCTTGTCTTGCAGCTAGAGGGAGATGTTGCAGAGCCTATATTAGTGTCTGCAGGCAGGAAGTAGGGTCACTAACTTGTTTCTTGTCTTGCACCTAGAGGGAGATGTTGCAGAGCCTATATTAGTGTCTGCAGGCAGGAAGTAGGGTCACTAACCTGTTTCTTGTCTTGCACCTAGAGGGAGATGTTGCAGAGCCTATATTAGTGTCTGCAGGCAGGGAGTAGGGTCACTAACCTGTTCTTGTCTTGCAGTTATAGGGAGATGTTGCAGAGTCTATATTAGTGTCTGCAGGCAGGAAGTAGGGTCACTAACCTATTTGTTTCTTATCTTGCAGCTAGAGGGGGATGTTGCAGAGCCTATATTAGTGACTGCAGGTAGGAAGTAGGGTCACTAACCTGTTCTTGTCTTGCAGCTAGAGGGAGATGTTACAGAGCCTATATTATTGTCTGCAGGCAGAAAGTTGGGTCACTATCCTGTTCTTGTCTTGCAGCTAGAGGGAGATGTTACAGAGCCTATATTAGTGTCTGCAGGCAGGAAGTAGGGTCACTAACCTGTTTCTTGTTTTGCAGCTAGAGGGAGATGTTGCAGAGCCTATATTAGTGTCTGCAGGCAGGAAGTAGGGTCACTAACCTGTTCTTGTCTTGCAGCTAGAGGGAGATGTTGCAGAGACTATATTAGTGTCTGCAGGCAGGAAGTAGGGTCACTAACCTGTTTCTTGTTTTGCAGCTAGAGGGAGATGTTGCAGAGCCTATATTAGTGTCTGCAGGCAGGAAGTAGGGTCACTAACCTGTTCTTGTCTTGCAGCTAGAGGGAGATGTTGCAGAGCCTATATTAGTGTCTGCAGGCAGAAAGTAGGGTCACTAACCTGTTTCTTGTTTTGCAGCTAGAGGGAGATGTTGCAGAGCCTATATTAGTGTCTGCAGGCAGGAAGTAAGGTCACTAACCTGTTCTTGTCTTGCAGCTAGAGGGAGATGTTGCAGAGACTATATTAGTGTCTGCAGGCAGGAAGTAGGGTCACTAACCTGTTTCTTGTCTTGCAGCTAGAGGGAGATGTTGCAGAGCCTATATTAGTGTCTGCAGGCAGGAAGTAGGGTCACTAACCTGTTTCTTGTCTTGCAGCTAGAGGGAGATGTTGCCGAGCCTATATTAGTGTCGCAGGCAGGAATTAGGGTCACTAACCTGTTTGTTTCATATCTTGCAGCTAGAGGGGGATGTTGCATAGCCCATATTATTGTCTGCAGGCAGGAAGTAGGGTCACTAACCTGTTTCTTGTCTTGCAGCTAGAGGGAGATGTTGCAGAGCCTATAGTAGTGACTGCAGGTAGGGAGTAGGGTCACTAACCTGTTCTTGTCTTGCAGCTAAAGGGAGATGTTGCAGAGCCTATATTAGTTACTGCAGTTAGGAAGTAGGGTCAGTAACCTGTTCTTGTCTCCCTCCCTTCCCTCTCTGGTTTTAGGTGTTCGGGTTCCAGTTATGGATGGAGTGGATGGAGTGTTCCAGTCGACAGTAGACTGCGGAGATGCCGGCAATAGTATCACTTTGGCTGGGGGCTGAATAATCATTCGAACCTTGGTAAGCCCAAATTACTGTTCTTGTGCACTTAGGGAGCTAACAGTCTTTTGGCAGAGGAACCCGTTGTCTTAGGAGTTCTGGGGTCCTTCAACTCCAGTTTTAGGTAGAAGCATGGCGTCATGCATCCTGTTGCAGCAGCAGCAGGGGTGTGACAAATCAACGGTAGGGTCAGCCTGGCAGGGTGAAAGAGGAGAGGGACACGTGAGCACATTCAACGTCAGCTGCAAGGGCTGACGCTCGGTGGCTCCCTGCACGATCCCTCCTGAAAAGCCCTCCAGGTGCCCCATTCCTTTAGGGCGGTCACACCCCTTTCTTAGGAGTTGTAGGACGGGGAAGTTCTTGCCGGCCAACATTAATTTATTAACGGCTAGATTATGAGTTTTGTCTGTAAAGCTGTGCAGTGCTAATGAGCAGTTTCTGCTCACCGCTCACCTACAGGCAACGCTGGTATTATGGGTTTTTACAAACCCGCCGTAACCGCAGAAAAGGGAGCGTTGAGCAAAATTTAGCTCCACATCTCACTGTAATACCAGCGCTGCTTACGGTAGCGGTAAGCTGTCTAAACGTGCTCGTGCATGATTTCCCCATAGGGATCAACGGGGAGAGAGCTGGCTGAAAAAAAACCTAACACCTGCAAAAAAGCAGCGTTCAGCTCCTAACGCAGCCCCATTGATTCCTATGGGGAAACACATTTTATGTTTACATCTAACACCCTAACATGAACCCTGAGTCTAAACACCCCTAATCTTACACTTATTAACCCCTAATCTGCCGCACCCGACATCGTCGACACCTGCATTATATTTATAACCCCTAATCTGCTGCTCCGGACACCGCCGCCACCTACATTATACATATGAACCCCTAATCTGCTGCCCCTAACATCGCCGACACCTACATTATATTTATTAACCCCTACTCTGCCGCCCCCAATGTCACCGCCACCTACCTACACTTATTAACCCCTAATCTGCCACCCCCAACGTCGCCGCCACTATAATAAAGTTATTAACACCTAAACCTAAGTCTAACCCTAACCCTAACACCCCCCTAACTTAAATATAATTTAAATAAATCTAAATAAAATTACTATAATTAAATAAATATTTCATATTTAAAACTAAATACTTACCTATAAAATAAACCCTAAGCAAGCTACAATATAACTAATAATTACATTGTAGCTAGCTTAGGGTATATTTTTATTTTACAAGCAAGTTTGTATTTATTTTAACTAGGTACAATAGTTATTAAATAGTTATTAACTATTTAATAACTACCTAGATAAAATAAGTACAAAATTACCTGTAAAATAAACCCTAACCTAAGTTACAATTACACCTAACACTACATTATAATTAAATTCCCTAAATTAAATTAATTACAATTAAATAAAATAAACTAAAGTACAAAAAAACACTAAATTACAGAAAATAATAAAATAATTACAAGTTTTTAAACTAATTACACCTAATCTAATCCCCCTAATAAAATAAAAAAGCCCCCCAAAATAAAAAAAGCCCTACCCTATACTAAATTACAAATAGCCCTTAAAAGGGCTTTTTGCGGGGCATTGCCCCAAAATAATCAGCTCTTTAACCTGTAAAAAAAAAGTACAATACCCCCCCAACATTAAAACCCACCACCCACACACCCAACCCTACTCTAAAACCCACCCAATACCCCCTTAATAAAACCTAAAACTAACCCCTTGAAGATCACCCTACCTTGAGACGTCTTCACCCAACAGGGCCGAAGTCCTCAACGAAGCCGGGCGAAGTGGTCCTCCAGATGGGCAGAAGTCTTCATCCAGACGGGCATCTTCTATCTTCATCCATCCGGCGCGGAGCGGGTCCATCTTCAAGACATCCGAAGCAGAGCATCCTCTTCTGTCTTAATCCGACGACTAAATGACGGTACCTTTAAGTGACGTCATCCAAGATGGCGTCCCTTCAATTCTGATTGGCTGATAGAATTCTATCAGCTAATCGGAATTAAGGTAGAAAAAATGCTATGGTTAAGGGTATTGTCATCACCTAGTGCAGGGGTCGCCAACCTTTCGGACCTCAGGGACCACTAAACTCACAATTTTGAACACCGTGGACCACTAACATTGTTTTTTTTTTTTTTTTTAAAAGGTACAAATCTCTATAATGTGTGTGTGTATGTATGTAAATATGTATATATGTGTGTATGTATGTATGTATATATGTATATATGTGTGTGTGTATGTATGTAAATATGTATATATGTGTGTATGTATGTATGTATATATGTATATATGTGTGTGTATATGTATGTATATATGTATGTGTGTGTATGTATGTATATATGTATATATGTGTGTGTGTATGTATGTAAATATGTATATATGTGTGTGTGTGTGTATGTGTGTGTATGTATGTATATATGTGTGTGTGTATGTATGTATATATGTATATATGTGTGTGTGTGTATGTATGTATATATGTATATGTGTGTGTGTGTGTATGTATGTATATATGTGTGTGTGTGTGTATGTAAATATGTATATATGTGTGTGTATGTATGTAAATATGTATATATGTGTGTGTGTATGTATGTAAATATGTATATATGTGTGTGTATGTATGTAAATATGTATATATGTGTGTATGTATGTATTTATGTATATATGTGTGTGTGTATGTAAATATGTATATATGTGTGTGTATTTATGTATGTATATATGTATATATGTGTGTGTATGTATGTATATATGTATATATGTGTGTGTGTGTATGTAAATATGTATATATGTGTGTGTATGTATGTAAATATGTATATATGTGTGTATGTAAATATGTATATATGTGTGTGTATTTATGTATGTATATATGTATATATGTGTGTGTATGTATGTATATATGTATATATGTGTGTGTGTGTGTGTATGTATGTAAATATGTATATATGTGTGTGTATGTATGTATATATGTATATATGTGTGTGTGTGTGTGTGTGTATGTAAATATGTATATATGTGTGTGTATGTATGTAAATATGTATATATGTGTGTGTGTGTATGTAAATATGTATATATGTGTGTGTATGTATGTATGTATATATGTATATATGTGTGTGTATGTATGTATATATGTATATATGTGTGTGTGTGTGTGTATGTATGTAAATATGTATATATGTGTGTGTATGTATGTATGTATGTATATATGTATATATGTGTGTGTATGTATGTATATATGTATATATGTGTGTGTGTGTGTGTGTGTGTATGTATGTAAATATGTATATATGTGTGTGTATGTATGTATATATGTATGTATATAGATATTAATATAAATATATATATATATATATATATATATACACACACATACTGTATATAACTAGTATAACCATAGCTTTATATTATGTATTTATATATATATATATACACACACACACATACTGTACATAACTAGTATAACCATAGCTTTATATTATGTATATATTTACACATTTTTAAGAATTATTTTTTAGAATTAACTAATTGAATGACGGAACTGAGGGAATACTTCCAAATGACAGATAAAGGGTGAGTGACAACTTTTGAGCTGGAAACAGAGAGGCAGAAGGTGGGGAAAAAAGTATTATGTTTAAAAGGACCACAAGACTTCCAAGTCACCTCCCCAGTTAGGAATTATTCAAAACTACTTATGATCATGGACAGACATTGGAGTCATAAATTAAGTTTATATCAGAAAGCTCTAATATGGCTGTGAGTTAACCCCGACTGATGTTACTGGCAATTACTGTAATACTGGTGGGATATGGCTGATCTGCTGGATGGCAATTACTGTAATACTGGTGGGATATGGCTGATCTGCTGGATGGCAATTACTGTAATACTGGTGGGATATGGCTGATCTGCTGGATGGCAATTACTGGAATTCAGGTGGGATATGGCTGATCTGCTGGATGGCAATTACTGTAATACTGGTGGGATATGGCTGATCTGCTGGATGGCAATTACTGTAATACTGGTGGGATATGGCTGATCTGCTGGATGGCAATTACTGTAATACTGGTGGGATATGGCTGATCTGCTGGATGGCAATTACTGTAATACTGGTGGGATATGGCTGATCTGCTGGATGGCTATTTCTGTAATACTGGTGGGATATGGCTGATCTGCTGGATGGCAATTACTGTAATACTGGTGGGATATGGCTGATCTGCTGGATGGCAATTACTGTAATACTGGTGGGATATGGCTGATCTGCTGGATGGCAATTACTGTAATACTGGTGGGATATGGCTGATCTGCTGGATGGCAATTACTGGAATTCAGGTGGGATATGGCTGATCTGCTGGATGGCAATTACTGTAATACTGGTGGGATATGGCTGATCTGCTGGATGGCAATTACTGTAATACTGGTGGGATATGGCTGATCTGCTGGATGGCAATTACTGTAATACTGGTGGGATATGGCTGATCTGCTGGATGGCAATTACTGTAATACTGGTGGGATATGGCTGATCTGCTGGATGGCAATTACTGTAATACTGGTGGGATATGGCTGATCTGCTGGATGGCAATTACTGTAATACTGGTGGGATATGGCTGATCTGCTGGATGGCAATTACTGGAATTCAGGTGGAATGGCTTTGTGCGCAGGAAAATTATTAGAATGAAAAATAATTCATATTTAATTAAAAAAAAAAGAAGATGGAGGGGAGGAAGACAAACAGTGATGTAATCCATCTGAAGGAAACCTACTACAAAGAGACAGGTAAAGGGAAGAAAATAAATTAAATATGAGAGAATTTTTTTTTAAGATTTTCTTTTTTTATATACTTTAATTCCACTATTTCAAGCCAAGACTATACCAACCTCTGCTGGCTTTAGAAGCTTCCTCTGAGCACTGCGCTGAGCGGGAGGAGTTAAAAATACAATCTAGCTACGCAAGTAGGGAGATTGTAATTTAACTCCTCCTTGATGTCCAGCCAGGCACTGTAGGGAGTTGCGGCTCAACGGGAGTGACACCATCAGAGGAGACTAATTCCTGCTTGATGGAGTCAAGGACCACCAACATCTTCTTGTGGACCACCAGTGGTCCACGGACCACTGGTTGGCGACCGCTGACCTAGTGGGTAAGGTATAGAAAGTTTTACCCTTAAAATATACGTAGACAGACAGACAGATGCAGAGCTATAGACAAACAGATGCACATAGAGATAGCCAAATACAGAAATGTATATATAGTTACATAAATACAGATAGATATACATAGATGCAAGGATATACAGATAACTTATTTAAAAAAAAAATAGGTAAGAATATTTTTATATGAAAAAAAATAATGTATCTGAACATATTGTTTATTTGAAGTACAGATTATTTAAGGAAATGCATTACAATTAGAATAAAAGCTCATAGGTGTTGCTATTAAACCTCTGAACTTAACTTCAGTGTTATTAAGAGGAACAAATACCTATTTGTTTAGCTGAACTTCACTGCAGCTTCATAAGGGATAAACTTCCTATTACGTCTTTCTTGTACCCAACACTGAATAAATAAAGACACTTGACAACAGGATATATGGGCTAAAGACCGGTCACGGTCACATTTATTAATAATAATAAGCCTTTAAAACTAGGCTTATTCAACTATGCCAAATAGGCAACTTAAAATCAATAAATAAGAACTATATTAGTTCTTCGCTGATGACGGCAAAGACTAGCTAAATTAACCCTTACTGACAGACAGCCAGGGCCCTACATGGTGTTTGCAACGTGGCAGGCTGCCACGCCCAATTGGCAGGGAGAGAGAGCTGTAAGCTATAGAGGTATTTGCCTAAGATTCGTAGGGGGGAGTAACCCCTAGGACGGCATCTAGTGGGTGTCACCTCCCCCATCCCATGACATCACTCATCTCGCACCCTGCCCGCTCTCTAGGCCCTGACCGACCGCCAGCTGGGGCATACAACCAGCCCAGTAAGGCAATCCCCCCCAGAACGGGTCGTAAAAACACGCTCTCAGGGGGTGGAAGACTAAATTACACCCCTGGGCTTATTGAGCTAGTTCAATTAAACCTACCCACGCCAGGGGATAAGTCCCTAACCCTACCTAACGCCGCCACTTCTCCTTCCAGGGCCGGGTGGGCGGGGAAAGCTTGCTTGAAGTCTGGAACCAGGAAGAAAAGAGGGCCGGATCCACTGCAGCTAGGACCTATAAAGGTAAGCAGAAACCCGCCCCCCCTACATGCAACATTGTAACATCTAGTACCTTCCAGACTTCAACTCAGTTATCCCTTAATTTTGCTACAGGCCCACTAGAGGGCCCTCCACTTCCATAAGAGATAAACTTCCTATTACGTCTTTCTTGTACCCAACACTGAATAAATAAAGACACTTGACAACAGGATATATGGGCTAAAGACCGGTCACGGTCACATTTATTAATAATAATAAGCCTTTAAAACTAGGCTTATTCAACTATGCCAAATAGGCAACTTAAAATCAATCAATAAGAACTATATTAGTTCTTCGCTGGTGGCGGCAAAGACTAGCTAAATTAACCCTTACTGACAGACGGCCAGGGCCCTACACGGTGTTTGCAACGTGGCAGGCTGCCACGCCCAATTGTCAGGGAGAGAGAGCTGTAAGCTATAGAGGTATTTGCCTAAGATTCGTAGGGGGGAGTAACCCCTAGGACGGCACCTAGTGGGTGTCACCTCCCCCATCCCATGACATCACTCATCTCGCACCCTGCCCGCTCTCTAGGCCCTGACCGACCGCCACAAGAGTCAACGCCTCTTGCCGCCACAACTGACTAGCTCCTATACAACATATTAACTATACCTAACCAATTCTTTTTTTTTTTTTTTTTTTTTTTTATATAAACTAAACAATTAAACAAACAATAAAAGTGCTTTGCGAATGTCAGCTAAAAAGATGTCCAGACCCTCATCCGTGAGGTGAACGCCGTCAGGGCGGTAAAGAGCCTTATTGTCAGCCGTTATTGTATCATGCCTTATGGCAAAACCACCTAACGCCGTGACCGTTCTCCCCATCTCCCTGTTCAGCTTCTTCCTAACGTTGTACGCAGCCCTCTGGTTTACAATGTATCGCCAACGCAGTCGTGCAACCACGTTAGACCAACCAATCTTGACATCAGCTAGCCAAGCACACATCCAGCGTACATCTGAAGCCATCCTTCTAATCAAGTCCAATACAGGAACCGACCCCATGTCGTTCCCACCCAGATGCAAAACAATAATATGGGGCTGACCCCACCCCCTTTGATCGGTGTACTGAGCCAGCCATGGCTCCATGGCCTCCGCTCTAAGAGGGGTTGGGGCCCTTGTATCCAGGGCCCCCTCTGGGGGCAGGCTTATCTGCCCCAGGCTCCCTGCGCTTGCTGCAATCTGCCCCTGGGTGTGGACCGCTACAGAATTTGCAGATGTGACGAAAGGAGCAACCAGCCCCCCTGTCACATTGCCTATCCTGGAACTTCCAGCATTCCCTGCCACACTTCTTTTGTTTAGGTGCCATTCTATTTGGGCCTTGTCGAGGAACAGGGGAGCCTAACGCACCCCCCTCCACGCCCAGCTTTGACCACAGGTCAATATCTTTAGTCCCGAAATGCAGAAGAGGGTTTCCCACCATCTTCCTGCGAAAGCCAATATCATATTCCCTCCACGCTCCCTCCTTAAATCTGGCGCGGATATCATCAATCGTATCCTCGTATTTGAAGAGATTATGGCCTTGGGATGGCCACTTGTCAATATAACAAGTAGCGAGCACCCGAAAGCACCTCTGCCACTCCTCAAACGTTTCCGGCCTCTGAACCTTCTTAGGTCCTGTGCCGTCTGCGGCGCGCTCACGAGCCCTACAGGCCTCAGGGGAGAGTTCAAAGATGTTGACATAACGTCCATCCTGAATCTTCTTAACCACCTTAGACTTTAGGTGCCCGTAAAATGAGTGCACCAAGCACGGATAAGTGTCCCCATGCGACACTACCTTTCTGGACAAAGGAAGGTCTCCCACTGGCATGGACGCAAAGCTAGCGTCCTGAGGGGGAGGAACCCCTTGGCCACGCTCAACCGATGACACCTTACCTTTCGCCTGCGCCGCTACCAGCTTCTTAATCATTTTGAACATCTCCTTCTGCCCCTTACCCACTAGTCCTAAGTCACCCTCACTCTCAGAACCAGACCCACTAGAGGATGATCCTAGCCCAGTGTGTGCAGATGTGTGCAAAAGGAACTCACCGCTGGGGGCCAAAGGTGGCGCAGCTCCAGATGCCAGACGCTGATTCCTTTCCTCTACAGCCGCCGTGGAAGAAACTGCCGCCGGCGTAGGACCCTGGCTGGAAGCAGCAGCCACAGTTGACATCGTGTGATCCATGGCGAGCGCCTGTGGAAATAAAACAGATTGGGGAGTACTCCGAGCTGATGACTGGGCCCCTGAGGGGCCCCCAACCTGTTCCCTGGACATACACACACCCAATGCAGCAGACACAGCCCTACGTATCATCTCTTCAGTCACGCCAGAAGATTGCCCATGCATACCACTCCCAGAGCCCACAGACTCACTCCTGATGCCCTGCGTGATATGAGCACCAGTATCCCGCTGCCTAGCTACCCCTGAAGCAGTCCCCACAACGTCCAAGAATTCAGTGTCTCCCACTGAATCCCCCTGACCAGGCACAGTTATACCCCTGTGCCTCACACCCGTACATACACTCTGCCCAATTTGGCCCACCTGAGATACACCCGGAGATGCCCCTTGCGCAGACAGACCCCCATGCGCAACACCAGAAGGCCCCTGCACACCCCCATGAGACACACCCGGAGACACATCCTGCACAATCATACCGGTGTGAGACCCACCCGGAGGGGCCTGCGTAGTGCACACCCCCGTGAGACACACCCGGAGACACATCCTGCACAATCATACCGGTGTGAGACCCACCCGGAGGGGCCTGCGTAGTGCGATTGCCCAATGTGCCCCTCATTTTGAGCTTGGCAATAGTGGCCCGCCTACCGCCCACTGATTTGCCCGTAGCCTTCCTTGCCTGACCTGCCCGAGGCCCACTGTTGCCACCCCCAGCTGCCTCAGGAGCCCGACCACCCGCACGGAGACTCCCCAACTTACTAGCCTGAGCTCCGTGCGGTGATATGCTCCTAGTTGCCGCCCGCAGCCGTGCACGTCCGCGCTCCTCCCCCACCGAATCGTCACTGAGGGAGAAAGCGCGCAACGTGACGGCGGAAGGGGCGGAGCTACGCCCCGACGTGAGCCCGGGCACCTGAAGATCCCGGACCACGTGGGCGGCCCGTGCGCCTTCCGAACCTGCTCCCACTATACCCAGGCCCGCATGGGGAGTATCACCCCAGAGGGCCTGAGCCAACGAAAGCACTGATGCCAAGGCCGCAGGAGGAAGGGACCCAAGCTGCTGCCAAGACACGTGACCAGCAGCCGCCTGGACCCCCCGCGGCAAATCCTCCTGGGCCTCAAATTCTAAGGGACCAGAGGGATCCTCCTGGAATAGCGGGGGGGGGAATCGGGAGGGGGAGAGAACCGCCTAGTAGGGGTTGAAGTGTTAAGATGGGAAGGGCCAGCCACCTCCCCGAGCCCAGATCCCCTTGGACTAACTACCTCAACCTGAACCCCCAAACTACCATGAGGGGAGATCACTGGAGGGACAGGGATAGAAGCGGAACCCTGAGCTCCAGAGCCCACCGAAGGGGCCCTAGATCCCAGCTTCCCCTTTGCCCTTGCTTGCAGCGCCGGAGCCCTAGGCCTAACCACAGGGGAGGGGGGTACCACATCCTCTGAGCCTGATCCTCCATTGTCTCTTGCAGCTCCTCTCATGCCTGGAACCACCTTCACCACTTCACTGTAGCTCTTAGGCGGAACAGACTTCCTCTTAGCACGCTCCATCACCACAGCAGAAGAAAGCTTGCTTGAAGTCTGGAACCAGGAAGAAAAGAGGGCCGGATCCACTGCAGCCAGGACCTATAAAGGTAAGCAGAAACCCGCTCCCCCTACATGCAACATTGTAACATCTAGTACCTTCCAGACTTCAACTCAGTTATCCCTTAATTTTGCTACAGGCCCACTAGAGGGCCCTCCACTTCCACTGTCTGCTGTTAGAGAATAAACTGCTGCTCTCAGTATTGGACAATCAGACTGTGCTCAGTGCTGCTGGGGGTGTTTTGTCGAGATCTCCAATTTGTCAAAAACTCCAATCTGACGTCATTTCCGATGACTCTTTTATTTTGATATCTGTTTTGCCTCTGTCTGGGGGGCCACCGCAGACCCTTTGGCATACAACCCAAGTAAACCTTGGGGAATGAGGTTTACAAGGGGACCTCCCAGGCGGAAGCAAAATAGATAGTGAAGATAGGCGATTACAGGGCCTATCTGATTGGTTGTGAATCCTGTCACTTACAGGACACGGACCAATCAGATGTATGGAAATACCGGAAGTGACGACAGATTGAAGTTTTCGACAGATTGCAGTTATCGACAGAACAGGGGTCCTGCATTCCAATCCTTGCATTTGTTTAGTCAATGATAATTGGAAGAATTAGCAGCTGTCAGTCACTGAGACAAGAAGACTTCTAATCATCATGTCACTGTTGTCATGGTTTTCTGTCTCAAGCTTCCTGGCTTCCCATAAATAAAGCCTGGCTGACTGCTGGCTCTGCCTGCTTCATGATCACACAGCTCCCAGCGATCAGACTGCAGCAATCAGACAGCGCATACAGTGATCAGACAGCGCATACAGTGATCAGACAGTGCATACAGTGATCAGACAGCGCATACAGTGATCAGACAGTGCATACAGTGATCAGACAGCGCATACAGTGATCAGACAGTGCATACAGTGATCAGACAGCAGCAATCAGACAGTGCATACAGTGATCAGACAGCAGCAATCAGACAGTGTATACAGTGATCAGACAGCAGCAATCAGACAGTGCATACAGTGATCAGACAGCAGCAATCAGACAGTGTATACAGTGATACAGTGATCAGACAGCGCATACAGTGATCAGACAGTGCATACAGTGATCAGACAGCACATACAGTGATCAAACAGTGCATACAGTGATCAGACAGCGCATACAGTAATCAGACAGCAGTGATCAGACAGTGCATACAGCGATCAGACAGCAGCAATCAGACAGTGCATACAGTGATCCGACAGCAGCAATCAGACAGTGCATACAGTGATCACATAGCAGTAATCAGACAGTGCATACAGTGATCAGACAGCAGCAATCAGACAGTGCATACAGTGATCACACAGCAGCAATCAGACAGTGCATACAGTGATCAGAGAGCAGCAATCAGACAGTGCATACAGTGATCAGACAGCAGCAATCAGACAGCGCATACAGTGATCAGACAGCAGCAATCAGACAGTGCATACAGTGATCAGACAGCAGCAATCAGACAGTGCATACAGTGATCAGACAGCAGCGATCAGACAGTGCATACAGTGATCAGACAGCAGCAATCAGACAGTGCATACAGTGATCACACAGCAGCAATCAGACAGTGCATACAGTGATCAGACAGCAGCAATCAGACAGTGCATACAGTGATCAGACAGCAGCAATCAGAAAGTGTATAGAGTGATCAGACAGCAGCAATCAGACAGTGCATACAGTGATCAGACAGCAGCAATCAGACAGTGCATACAGTGATCAGACAGCAGCAGTCAGACAGAGATCGATGCTTACGTCACTTCAGATGTTCCGAATGCAAGTTCGGCACAATCTGACTACTTTTGCTAGTTATCAAAGAACTAGCAGGTATGCTCGGCACTTTTTCGGCCCAGCATACCTGGTTTTCAATCCCTGGAGGCGGCGGATGCCATAGGAATCAATGGGAGTCGGAAAGCAGCGAAAGCTTATGTTCGCTGCTGCCCGATATCCCATTGATTCCTATGGTAATGTCTACACCTAACACCCTAACATGTACCCCGAGTCTAAACACCCCTAATCTGCCCCCCCCTACACCGCCGTCACCTACTTTATACTTATTAACCCCTAAACCACCGCTCCTGGACCCCGCTGCAACTAAATAAAGTGTTTAACCCCTAAACCGCCGCTCCCGGACCCCGCCGCCACCTACATTATATTTATTAACCCCTAATCTGCCCCCCCTACACCGCCGCCACTATATTAAATTTATTAACCCCTAAACCTAAGTCTAACCCTAACCCCCCTAACTTAAATATAATTTAAATTAATCTAAATAAATATTCCTAGCATTAAATAAATTATTCCTATTTAAAACTAAATACCTATAAAATAAACCCTAAGATAGCTACAATATAACTAATAGTTACATTGTAGCAGTGACGTGCGGTGACGTCAGAGGCTGGTGAGGCACTGGCTATGATATGCCTGAGAAACTCCTATATGAACACAATATAGGTATCTTAAATTTACGATTAAATTGGAAGGTTGCACAATGACGATTAGCCTTCATTTTTACTCATTCAACGCAAATGATAAAATATAGTGCATGGTCTAGTGCAGAACTTTTTTCACTTTCTGTGAAGAGATTGAAACTTTTTCTGCAGGTCACTTTAAAATTAAATTAAGTTGTAAAATTAGGCAGTTACACTAATGCAGCGTTTCTCAACCTGGGCCCTCAAGTAACAGGCCAGGTTTTCATTATAGCTGAACTAGAACACCTGTGTTCGAGTTCAGCTATGATGAAAACCTGGCCTGTGTTGGGGTACTTGAGGACTGTCGTTGAGAAACACTTAAAGCACCAGCTCATCTGCAATATGTTAATTACCTGGAGAATAATGCAGTTTTTAAAGTTTTATACACAGGGATGACACTAAAGTATGAAGTATGTATAAGCAATCCAGTATTTTTCAGTAAAAATGTAATTCACCACTTTGGCCATTACATGGTGATGTTGGATTTGGAGTGAGATGGAGGCTTGAGGGTGTAAGCCTCCAACTCACTCTAAGTCTAAGACAATGTAAAAAAAGGATATACTGGAACATTGTGGTATAAGTGCATGAGTGGCACTGCAGTAGTTGCTGCCTTATGTAAGGTGCCCAGGTCTGACTGAAAACTCAACATAAGTGCCATAAAATTGCCATTATCATTTTTTTTCTTGGACTTGGAGTGAGTTTGAGTCTTGAGGCACACACAGGGGGCACACAAGGAAACACACAGACATACAAACAGTGATACACACACCCAGGGGGCACAGAAGGACACACACAAACATACACACAGTGACACACACAGGGGGCACACAAAGACATACACAGTGGGCACTCAAGGACACACACAAACATACACACAGTGACACACACACATAAGGGGGCACACAAGGACACACACAGTGACACACACAAAGGGGGCACACAAACATACACCCAGTGACACACAGGGGGCACACAAGGACACAGTGACACACACACACAGGAGGGCACACAAGGACACACACAAACATACACACAGTGACACACAGGAGGGCACAAAAGCACACACAACATACACACAGTGACACACAAGAGGGCACAAAAGGACACACACACAAACATATACACAGTGACACACACAGGAAGGCACACAAGGACACACAAACATACACACAGTGACACACAAGGACACACACAAACATACACACAGTGACACACACAGGAAGGCAGAGTGACACACACACACACACAGAAGGGCACACAGGGACACACAAAAATACACATAATGGCACACACATACAGTGACACATACACACAGGAGGGCACACAAGGACCCATACAAACATAAAAACAGTGACACACACACAGGAGGGCACACAAGGACATACACAGTGACACACACACAGGAGGGCACACAAGGACATACACAAAGGTGGGCACACAAGGACACACACAAACATACACACACACATGAGGGCACACAAGGACACACACAGTGATACACACAAGAGGGCACACAACCATACACACACACACACACACACAGGAGGGCACACAAGGACACACAAACATACACACAGTGACACACACAGGAAGGCACACAAGGACACACACAGAGGAGGGCACACAAGGACACACTCAAACATACACATAGTGACACACACACTGTGACACATACACACAGGAGGGCACACAAACACACACACAATCATAGACACAGTGACACACACAGGAGAGCACACAAGGACACACACAAACATACAGTGACACAAATACACAGGGGGTACAGAAGGAGGTGCAAGCAATTTTTGTCCCCCCTTAAGACACCTGCAAAGACCCCACATCACTGCCTAAAGAGTCCTGCAAATACAAAGTAAAGTTTTGACAAATAAACCCCTTATCTGCAGTTCATGAAAAAGTCTCATTTGCATCCTTTATTTCCTAACACAGCATTTCAAGTGCTATAATGTTATGTTTAGAACCCTGGACCCTGCCATAGAACTACCATATTTGCAAACACAGATTGACACTCCTAAAAAAAAAAATCTTACCTCCTCTAATTGACAATTAGCCATTCCACTGTCTGACACTGAAGCCCATGCTCACACTGTTTGCAGCTCATCTTGTTTGTCGGGCTGACCAGTGCTCTTCAGCGCCATCTGCTGGCTGCCATCATTAAAAAGTCCAGCATTTAAAAAAAATAAAACAAAAAAAAGCTTTTAACTGTTGCGCTCTGGCAGGTGGAGAGAAGGCACCCCGGGCAGATGGAAACGGCCACATTAGACTCTGTCTTCACTGTAAATATTACTAAGTCTGATGATCCCTTTGCAGCTATTCCCAGATTGGATCAGTCACTCTAAAATGTTGAAAAGCTCAAACTTGCTCTGTCTCATTTTTTGTTAGCAGCAGATGCGGTAATTCATTCATCCTAGCTATCTGTAATTCTGTATTAACTTAATACAGATAGCTAGGATGAATGAATTACCGCATCTGCTGCTAACAAAAAATGAGACAGAGCAAGTTTGAGCTTTTCAACTTTTTAGAGTGACTGATGCAATTGCGGCTGGTGCCAATGCCAATGCAAGTTGCAAACAAAGGACAAGAGTCCTGTACTTACAGACATCTACAGGCATCCTGCCGTCCACAGTCCTCCAGGTCCCTGGTTCAGGGCAGTTAGTCAGACGTCACTGCTCTTCCCTCTGGCGGCTTGCTCTGGATCACACAAAAGTCTTCAACAGTCAGTGTGACAGTGACAGCAGGGTCAGTGTGACAGACTGTGAGCTTAGTCGTGACTCCACGTGGCTGGCTCTCAATCTCTACAACAGTAGCACATGCAGCAGCTCCCTCCTTACACAGTCTGCGCAGCTCTTCCCCCGCATGTGACGTCACTCACTCAGCCTGCAGTGCTGAGTCAATCAGCGCAAGAACAGCAGACCAGGCAGGCATGCCTTCCTTGCAGCTCTGATCCTGCTGATTGGAGGAAATGTAGCTCCATAATATAGAGGGGTTTTAAAAACTGCCTCTATTGGAGCGTGTATGGAGCCCAGTGAGCCACCGCTGGGTGGCGCTTAGCTTAAAGTGAGGTAAACATGTTTCAGCATCCACAGGTTGCGCAATAATGAAGGGCAGCGGTATGGCTCACTGCCTCCTCATTGCGCAAAATGGATGTGTGTTCTGGAATCACAGCATCGGGTGGCGCTGGCGGGGGGTTGGGGGATACCTAGTGTGGGGGCATGACCAAAGAAAAAAAGTAAAAAATATATTTTTTTTATTTATTATTTTGAAATAAAAATAAAACTTCATTTCTCTGATTGGACAGGGGAGGCGGTGCCTCCCCTGCCTCCTATCACTGCACGTCACTGCATTGTAGCTATTTTAGGATTTATTTTTATTTTACAGGCAAGACATCCGACGTGGAGCATCCATCCTGGCCGACGACTACCCAACGAATGAATGTTCCTTTAAATGATGTCATCCAAGATGGCGTCCCTTGAATTCCGATTGGCTGATAGACTTCTATCAGCCAATCGGAATTAAGGTAGAAGAAATCCTATAGGCTGATCCAATCAGTCAATAGGATTGAGCTCAATCCTATTGGCTGATTGGATCAGCCAATAGGATTGAACTTCAATCCTATTGACTGATTGCGTCAGCCAATATAATTTTTCCTACCTTAATTCCGATTGGCTGATAGAATTCTATCAGCCAATCGAAATTCAAGAGACGCCATCTTGGATGACGTCATTTAAAGGAACATTAATTCGTCGGGTAGTTGTCGGCCAGGATAGATGTTTTGCGTCGGATGTCTTGAAGATGGAGCCGCTCCTCGCCGGATGGATGAAGTTAGAAGATGCCGTCTGGATGAAGACTTCTGCCCGTCTGGAGGACCACTTTGCCCGGCTTCGCCCGGTAGGGTGATCTTCAGGGGGTTAGTGTTAGGCTTTTTTAAGGGGGTATAGGGTGGGTTTTAGAGTAGGGTTGGGTGTGTGGGTGGTGAGTTTTAATGTTGGGGGGGTATTGTAATTTTTTTTACAGGTAAAAGAGCTTATTACTTTTGGGCAATGCCCCGCAAAAAGCCCTTTTAAGGGCTATTTGTAATTTGGTATAGGGTAGGGATTTTTATTATTTTGGGGGGCTTTTTTATTTTATTAGGGGGATTTGATTAGGTGTAATTAGTTTAAAATTCTTTTAATTATTTTATTATTTTCTGTAATTTAGTGGGGGGGTTTTGTGCTTTAGTTAATTTGATTTAATTGTATTTAATTGTAGTTAATTGTATTTAGTTTAGGTAATTATTTTAATGATAGTGTAGTGTTAGGTGAAATTGTAACTTAGGTTAGGTTTTATTTTACAGGTAAATTTGTATTTATTTTAGCTAGGTAGTTATTAAATAGTTATTAACTATTTAATAACTATTGTACCTAGTTAAAATAAATACAAACTTGCCTGTAAAATTAAATTAAATCCTAAAATAGCTACAATGTAACTATTAGTAATATTGTAGCTATCTTACGGCTAGATTTAGAGTTCTGCGGCCAAAGGGGTGCGTTAGCTACGCGTGCTTTTTTTTCCCTGCACCTTTTAAATACCGCTGGTATTTAGAGTTCACAGAAGGGCTTCGTTAGGCTCCAAAAAAGGGAGCGTAGAGCATATTTACCGCCACTGCAACTCTAAATACCAGCCAATCAGATTGAGCTTGCATTCTATTGGCTGTTCCGATCAGCCAATAGAATGCGAGCTCAATCTGATTGGCTGATCGGATCAGCCAATCGGATTGAACTTGAATCTGATTGGCTGATTCCATCAGCCAATCAGAATTTTCCTACCTTAATTCCGATTGGCTGATAGAATCCTATCAGCCAATCGGAATTCGAGGGACGCCATCTTGGATGACGTCCCTTAAAGGAAGCGTCATTCGACGGGAAGTCGTCGGTGAAGATGGATGTTCCGCGTCGGCGGGATGAACTACATGGATCCGGAAGAAAGAAGATTGAAGATGCCGTTTGATAGAAGACTTCAGTCGGATCATGGACCTCTTCAGCTCCCGCTTGGATGAAGACTTCAGCCGGATCATGGACATCTTCAGCCCCCCGCTTGGGCTTGGATCAAGACATCGGAGGCTCTTCTGGATCGATTGGTGAACCCGGCGTGGTGAAGACAAGGTAGGGAGATCTTCAGGGGCTTAGTGTTAGGTTTATTTAAGGGGGGTTTGGGTTAGATTAGGGGTATGTGGGTGGTGGGTTGTAATGTTGGGGGGGGTATTGTATGTTTTTTTTTACAGGCAAAAGAGCTGAATTCTTTGGGGCATGCCCCACAAAGGGCCCTTTTCAGGGCTGGTAAGGTAAAAGAGCTTTTCTATTTTAATTTTAGAATAGGGTAGGGCATTTTTTTATTTTGGGGGTCTTTGTTATTTTATTAGGGGGCTTAGAGTAGGTGTAATTAGTTTAAAATTGTTGTAATATTTTTCTAATGTTTGTAAATATTTTTTTATTTTTTGTAACTTAGTTCTTTTTTATTTTTTGTACTTTAGTTAGTTTATTTAATTGTATTTATTTGTAGGTATTTAATTAATTTATTGATAGTGTAGTGTTAGGTTTAATTGTAGGTAATTGTAGGTATTTTATTTTATTTATTTATTGATAGTGTAGTGTTAGGTTTAATTGTAACTTAGGTTAGGATTTATTTTACAGGTAATTTTGTAATTATTTTAACTAGGTAACTATTAAATAGTTATTAACTATTTAATAGCTATTGTACCTGGTTAAAATAATTACAAAGCTGCCTGTAAAATAAATATTAATCCTAAAATAGCTACAATATAATTATAATTTATATTGTAGCTATATTAGGGTTTATTTTACAGGTATTTAGCTTTAAATAGGAATAATTTATTTAATAAGAGTTAATTTATTTCGTTAGATTTAAATTATATTTAAGTTAGGGGGTGTTAGTGTTAGGGTTAGATTTAGCTTTAGGGGTTAATACATTTATTATAGTAGCGGTGCGGTCCGGTCGGCAGATTAGGTGTTAATAATTGTAGGTAGGTGGAGGCGACGTTGGGGGCGGCAGATTAGGGGTTAATAAATATAATATAGGGGTCAGCTGTGTTAAGGGCAGCAGATTAGGGGTACATAGGTATAATGTAGGTTGCGGCGGTGTACGGAGCGGCAGATTAGGGGTTAAAAAAATATGCAGGTATCAGTGATAGCTGGGGCGGCAGATTAGGGGTTAATAAATATTATGTAGGTGTCGGCGGTATTAGGGGCAGCAGATTAGGGGTACATAGAGATGACGTAGGTGGCGGCGGTGTGCGGTCGGCAGATTAGGGGTTAAAAAAATTAATAGAGTGGCGGCGATGTGGGGGGGCCTCGGTTTAGGGGTACATAGGTAGTTTTTTGGGTGCTAGTGTACTTTAGAGTACAGTAGTTAAGAGCTTTATGAACCGGCGTTAGCCCAGAAAGCTCTTAACTCCTGGCTTTTTTCTGCGGCTGGAGTTTTGTCGTTAGATTTCTAACGCTCACTTCAGCCACGACTCTAAATACCGGCGTTAGGAAGATCCCATTAAAAAAATAGGATACGCAATTGACGTAAGGGGATCTGCGGTATGGAAAAGTCGCGGCTGCAAAGTGAGCGTTAGACCCTTTAATGACTGACTCCAAATACCAGCGGTAGCCCAAAACCAGCGTTAGGAGCCTCTAATGCTGGTTTTGACGGCTAACGCCAAACTCTAAATCTAGCCGTTAGGGTTTATTTTATAGGTAAGTATTTAGTTTTAAATAGGAATAATTTATTTAATGCTAGAAATATTTATTTATATTAATTTAAATTATATTTAAGTTAGGGGGGTTAGGGTTAGACAGGTTTAGGGTTTAATACATTTAATATAGTGGCGGCGGTGTAGGGGGGGCAGATTAGGGTTAATAAATATAATATAGGTGGCGGTGAGCTCCGGGTGCGACGGTTTAGGGGTTAGTTAAACACTTTATTTAGTATCGGCGGGGTCCGGGAGCGGCAGGATAGGGGTTAATAACTTAATGTAGTTGGCGGCGGTATAGGGGCGGCAGATTAGGGGTTAAAATGTATAATGTAGGTGGCGGTCGGCTCCGAGAGCGGCGGTTTAGGGGTTAATAAAGTTATTAGAGTTGCGGTGGGCTCCGGGAGCGGCGGTTTAGGGGTTAATAACTTTTTTTTGTTGCGGCGGGGCCCGGGAGCGGCGGTAAACAGTATAGTATAGTGTGGGTGTTTAGTGACAGGGTAGCAAGAAAGCTGTGAAAAAGCCGAAGAGCAGCGAGATCGATGACTGTTAGCTGGTGCGCAGCTTTTTGACAGCTTTTTTGATAATTTTGGAGAGTGTATTCAGGTCCACGGTAGCAATGTTAGGCGTTCTTAGGCGAGCGTATTGGTGCCGGCGAATGCATGTAAGTTGACAGGTTGATAAAAAGAGGCCAAAGGGGGGGGCGGAGCCTACGCTTGGAGCGGCAGGACGTGTCTTGTTGAAGCTCCTGCAAATATTCTATTAAACTTGTTTTTTTTGGCTATAAATGAGAAGAGCTAACTTTCTAGGACTCTCATATTTGGAAGCTAACATCGCCTACATACTTTGCCAAAGTTTTGGAGTAGATGAATGACAGCCTGACCTATGTTCTCTAAGTAAGCCATGCAAGACTTTCGCTGACTAGGCCATCATTGACTTTTGGATAGCGTATAGCGTGGCTGAGGTTGCCGCACGTATTCCCCCACAGGCCTCTGGGCCATAAAGTACATAGATACTACTGTTACCACAAACCTTTGTGAAACTATTCTAATTGTGTATAAAAAGTTTGGCTTCTTTGTACACTACTCTATTTGCTATACTACACAGTATGGAAGACATCTCGCAAGTGATTCAAGCCCTCTGCTCTGATCTTAAAATGGCGATCACTAGCAGCTTGGATTGGTGGGGGCATACAGAACAGCCCGGGAAAATACCACAGCCTGATCCTCCGACCCCAACTGTAAAAGAGCCAATGTCCATGGAGCAACAGAGACGTGCGCTGGAGTCTGCAGGGCCTGACCTAACTCTTATAGATGAAAAGGACTCTTGGAGGCAGAACATGGAGCGTATAACCAGAGGAATTGAAGATGCGGCTGTTACATATGGTGAGCTACAGGCAAATCCGAAATTCCTATCCAGTCTGATAAGATCGGCAGTGAAGGACCCAAGCTGTTTGATAATAGCATGCAATGGGATTATCCGGATTGCCAATATGGAGAAGAGTGCGGAGAGTCTTCCCGGAACAGCGAGACTGAGTGTACCGGCTGGGCTGCTAAAGCTTTATTCTCAAGACCCCATTCTGTCTCAATTTGACCCTCAGGAAGCTAAGGAACTCGATCTACTGGGTTTTATGTCAGCCGCTGAAGTCCCTCAAGAGCAGGTTTTTTGGGATACTGGCGTGTGGTAGATTTTGTATGTTACAACTTTACAACACACTGGTAGTTGGGCATGATATGCAGACTGTTGGACTCTCCTCCTTTTAATGTACAGAACTTAGTGATCATGGCTATCATAAAACAGGCGGGAGGCAACTTCTATTGCAAACTGCACCATTTCAGTTACGCTTGCAGTATCCCGATATGAGTCTTTATATGAGCAGCTACATTTACACTAAGGGACTATTGCCTTTTATGCTTAATATATCCTAAGCTTGCATACTGTTATGGAAGTTGGCATGTTTTGTTTCGGTTTTTGTTCCCTTTTTTTTTTTTTTCTGTCTATGCCTCATTTGTCTAAAAGATTGCTGTTCAGATTATGTCCCTGGTTTGATATTATATTTACACTTACACATTTTAAAAGTCAGTCCCTGTGAAAAGTAGGGGGGAGAAAAAAAGGAGAGGCGGGGAAGAAAAAAAGGAGAAACAAGGTGGGTCAGAAAGAGAAAAAAACAGCTCCTACTTCAGCCAAATGCCATAAGATCTACCCTACTTTTGAGTTTCCATTATATATTCCATAACAGCTTTGACTATTTACTACAAGGAATACTATACAGTTATACCGAGCACCTGCGGCCAAGGTTGCTTGGTAATCATTTTTTTTTCAGAACCTTTTTAGCCTGGTATACTGGCAACGGTTTGTATTATGGAGTCTTAAGTGTTAATACGACATTTACTAAAGTTTGATATATAACATGGCGTAACTCTCCATACTGCTTCGCTATATTGTGCCTATTTTTTATTCACAGGGAGACTGTATGACCATATATTCCAATATGTCTTCTTTTATGTGCCCCCTTTAACATACCTTGTTAAATAACAGGACTCTGTGCAGTTACTTCACTAGATTTATTTATTATGTAAAGTGCAAAGTTATTTATGCTGCTCTCAGCTTGAGCTCCGATTGAGGAGATCAGGGATATCAGAGGACTCTTCATCTTCTTAAATCTATAGTTAATCTAAGGAAGCCTGTATCTACATGTTCCCATTCAACCCTTTTACAACTAACCGTGCTATGCAGAGTAGTATTTCTCACAAGATAGTGTATGTGGCCTAAATTTATACACACATTGCTGTTAAATTGATAGTTTTTAAGTACTGTTTTAATTTTACTTATGTCATCTTACTCATTATCCAGTCCAAGAGAGGCCCTATATTATAGGTCAAAGTTTGATGTTTAAGGATTATGCTGTTCTTTTGACCTATATTAGTTAAATTATTGTATTTTATTTCTTTGTGTATGTACAGTACTGTATACCTTTATTATATACCCTCACGGGTTGAGGGTTTATCTAAGTGATTGTTATGTACTGTTATATTTTTCAGTTCAAAAAAACAAAAAAAAATAAGATGTTTGTTATGAGGCCCAAGAGAGGTCTCCTCTATGTCATGATAACCTTCATTGCTAGCTTCATTGAATTTATTTATGACGTCCAAGAGTGGCCTCCTGAGTACATAGGAAGGTTTTCATTTATTTATTTTGACAAGCTATTTTATTACTATATGCTAACAATGTTTTCTGTTATTGTAATTTATTGTAATTTTTTGCTTGTATGCCTTACATTAAACCTCAATAAAAAAAAAAAAAAGAGGCCAAAGGGTTTGCATATTCAAGATTATAGAGATATAGACATAGCTTAACAATTTCATTTGCAGAGCTATCAGTACAATTCTATCAAGAGTAAGGTGGTAAAAATAACTGTCCGGTTATTTGCTCTGTAGAAATCCATTCTAACAGTATATATCTCCTATAAGCGGCAGTAGATGTCACACTGTATAGGTATATGGACAGGAAATTAGGTGAGAAGCAGGTCTCAGCATCCAACTAGACTTATTGAATAAAACATGACCTATTCACATTCCAGCTAGTGAAAACAACAGCATAAACAGTAGTTTAAAATGTATGTGTAAACAGATAATGTAGAACATGTAACCTTTAATGTAAGGTTGGTAGCAGAAAAAAAAGAGGCTCTGGCATTGTCCACCGTCTCGGCCACATACAGTGGAAATCGAACTCAGCACACAATGTTACATAATGGGCACAAACCTAGGGTACATACTACAAGCAGGGTGAAAAGGACAAACACTGTGGCAAAATACAAACATATAGTGTACCAAAGTCTTTCGGTAGCTACAATAGTAAATATACGATCAAGTCCAGGTCCTCACCTAGCCCACTCCAACTCTCAGGCTATCGGAGGGACCATTTAAGCTCTGCCGCAGTGGCAGTTCTAACTTCCAGCTGGATAGAAGTATTTGCATCTCCCGGAGTGACATCAACTCAGTTCTGAGACCTGTGGTGTCGGATCTAAGGGGCCATGTCCAAGTTCATAGATATTTTAAAGAGTTACATGGAGCTGCATATTCAGCATGCAACAGCTTTGTAAGACGCACCCGTATCCTCTTGTGACTCTCTTAATGGACATAGGCTTATGACAAAGATCTATCAACAGGTCACTCTTTTCACTTGGGCGGATTGCTCCAACATCCACCTTCACTCTCCCTGTTCCGCCAGGATCAGCCATATGAAGCGCACTGCCACAGGCTAACAGAACAGGTAGTATCACAATCGGCTTCTGTTCTCTCTCCTGTAGGTACACCTCCAGCTGACCGGCTATGTTAGAACTATCTGGGCCCATAGATCTCTGACCATGCTGCTCTGTAGGGACCACATCTGTATTCCTGTCGTCTTCCAGATCAATTAGGAGCACGTCAAGTAAGTGTTTCTCCATGCGGTCAAGGTCAAGGTCTTGATGGCCTCCATAACTGTCAATCCTCCCCTCCTTTAAATTGGTACAGTCAGAAACAAATAAGAATTACAGCTCACTGGCTGTTTGTATACCCCGTATAGTGTTTACGGGGGGGGGGGGTTAAATGCCTTTCCACCAGTGGGTTGCCGCAGGCCTCAACGCTCTAGATCGGTCAGCTCAGTGCAGAACTCATCACAATCTGGTATCATAGGAATCAGCACATTCTGCAGGTTTTGTATATCTTGATACTTAGGGTAGATGGCTTCATATAGTGCAGGTAGTCAGCAAATTATCTGCAGTCGGCACAGAGCAACCGATATTTCGACCATTCAAGGTGCTGCCCAGAGACACGCCCCACATTATATAGTTGTTATGTATTGTGTATCACTCCGACAAATCTGTCTTGCTTTAAGATGTCTGTAATTGTTGATAAAATACCTTAATACAAATATTAAAATATAAAAAAAGAGGGGAAAGGAACAGCAGAAGCGACAGATTGAAGAGGAGGAACATCACCAGAGGAAGTAACGACTGCTCTCTTCCTCTTGACAGGTAGCTGCTGCTGCTTTTCCACAAACCACTTGGGTACCTTGGATGAACGCTGAGCTCGCTCCAAAACACCAAAAAGGTAAGAGGACCACCTCCTGCAAGGAGGGGCTAATAAATAAACTACACTCCGCCCACTCCTACTAACCTCATCTCAGCAGCACCCCCTAGTAGGATTGCCACCTTTTACCCAGCCGATTCCTGGACACTTTGTAAATGGGCATGGTTTAGGGGTGTGGTTTAGGGGTTGTTTGGGGGGGTGACTTCACACAACCTCAATAAAATATATTTTACCATTTTTGGTCTGCCATTAAACAATTGAGTGTATAGTATTTTCATTTAATACACATAGACAACACAATCTGAAACATAAAAATGACACATTACCAGTACCGGACGAAGAGGCGGCTCTAGAGTTAGTGAGGCAAGGCTCAAATATGAGACCCCTCGAAATAGAACAAAATGCAAAAATGAAGCAAATAAATAATTACATTTGTACTTGGAGAGGAATGCAGGCCGGCCTCCTCCCCACCGACTATGGACCCAGGAACTTGAGGGGATTCTATGATTTGGGAGGCGGGTGTCCACTGTACATTCGGGGTACTTTTACCCTGGATTCATGTTTACCCCGTTTCCACGAATTCCCAGAGACTCTAAGAACTGAAGGGCCTTGAAGATTCATGTGTTTTGTTGGAGTATAAGGTGACAGTCCAATCCAGCATTGTCTGCTGCAAACCCCCCCCCCTTAGATTCAGAATGTTTGAGCTTATCATTGTATAATATTTGTTTCTATTTGATTATGTGGTGACTACCCCATTTTGTTGTAAATGTATAAAAGCTGTGTTTTCTGTGCAATAAAGGAGTTCCTATTTTGACCCTCAAGCATTCAGTCTTGGCTAATGTTCTTGGGGGTAGCTATAACAACTAGCAGCGGCCGTTATTCTAATAGCGGCAGGTATCCAGTGGAGGTTCATGGGTTGGTGTTTGGTGGGAGGAAGCTGACTTTAGTGGGTATACCCAGTCTGAGGTACCGAGACCCGCTACAATTGGCTGGCAGCGGTGGGATCTGCTTCCTCCTTATGGAGCAGTTCCAAACTACCAGTGGAACCTCGATGGAAATGGAGGCTGAATTCCAGTGGAGATTGCAGGCAGTGCTGGCCCAGTTTGATGGCCCTGTCTTGGCAGAGGGCAAACTGGGCTGGAAGGATATAGTTTGATGGAAACTCTGGCACGAGGCTCTCCAGTTCGAACAAGACTACCAGGGGAAGTCCCTTCCTACTCCAGAGCAGCAATACTGGCTCCAGATGGATCTACGAATGCCATTCCTGGGAAAGCAGCCCCGGGAGGAATGGATGGCCGAATGGGACGGATTGGGCCAGACAGAGATGGAGGTGGATGAAGGGTACCGGGCACTCTGGTGGTATGTGGCCCAGGTGTGTCCGGAGATGGAGACGGATAGTCCTACAGTGGGCTATGACTATGGAGGCCCAGGATTGCTATTTGAAAGTCTCACACAGGACCCCCACTGTTGGAGTACAGCAGAGTGGTGTCAGGAGGACATACTGGAACACAGAGAGCGGAGTCTAGACCTTACAAAAGTACCCGGGCTGAGGGACGATCTTGATTACCTAGCTGTGCACAAGTGGGAGCTAGAAAAGGCATATAAAAGGCTGTTAGATCTCGTTCAGCAGCATGCCTCAGAGCCTGAAGAGGGCTATGGTGCAGCGATCAGGGATTTATTGGACTTTTTCTCAGAGGAGTGGCAACCGGTAATGAGCTACCATGAGCTGCTAGACCATGATCAGCAGCCTGGCCCTGAGCTTGCCACACCAGTAGAAGTACTGGCAACAGGGCAGGGCACCAATGGCCTCTGTCCAGCACCTGTGATATCTCTGGAGTCCCATGGAGAGGAGGTAGTCAATTTCTCTACACAGCCACAGGCTCCAGAGACTGATAATTTAATAGACTTTTCCTCTGAGGAGGGACAGACCGGTGAGCCTCCAGCAGAAGAGGTGGCCCCAGGGCAGAGCACCCCTGGCCTCTGCCCAGCACCTACAGCAGCTCCAGGAAGCAGGGAGAGGAGGTAGCTGACCTCTCTCCACAGCAGCAGAGTCAGTTCCAGGGAGAGGAGGAAGCTGACCTATCTCCCCAGCGGCAGAGCGGTTTCCAGGGAGAGGAGGTAGCTGACCTCTCTCCACAGTGGCAGAGCAGTTTTCAGGGAGAGGAGGTAGCCCACCTCTCTCCCCAGTGGCAGAACCAGTTCCAGGGAGAGGAGGTAGCTGACCTCTCTCCACAGCAGCAGAGTCATTCCAGGGAGAGGAGGTAGCTGACCTATCTCCCCAGCGGCAGAGCGGTTTCCAGGGAGAGGAGGTAGCTGACCTCTCTCCACAGTGGCAGAGCGGTTTTCAGGGAGAGGAGGTAGCCGACCTCTCTCCCCAGCAGCAGAACCAGTTCCAGGGAGAGGAGGTAGCCGACCTCTCTCCACAGCAGCAGAGTCAGTTCCAGGGAGAGGAGGTAGCTGACCTCTCTCCCCAGCGGCAGAACCAGTTCCAGGGAGATCAGGTAGCTGACCTCTCTCCACAGCAGCAGAGTCAGTTCCAGGGAGAGGAGGTAGTTGACCTCTCTCCCCAGCGGCAGAACCAGTTCCAGGGAGAGGAGGTAGCCGACCTCTCTCCACAGCAGCAGAGTCAGTTCCAGGAAGAGGAGGTTGCTGACCTATCTTCCCAACAGCAGAGCGGTTTCCAGGGAGAGGATGTAGCTGGCCTCTCTCCACAGCAGCAGAGTCAGTTCCAGGGAGAGGAGGTAGCTGACCTCTCTCCCCAGCGGCAGAACCAGTTCCAGGGAGATCAGGTAGCTGACCTCTCTCCACAGCGGCAGAGCCAGTTCCAGGGAGAGGAGGTAGCTGACCTCTCTCCCCAGTGGCAGAACTAGTGCCAGGGAGAAGAGGTAGCCTTCCTCTCTCCACAGCGCCAGAGCCAGTTCCAGGGAGAGGAGGTAGCTGACCTCTCTCCACAGCAGCAGAGTCAGTTTCAGGGAGATGAGGAAGCTGACCTATCTCCCCAGCGGCAGAGCGGTTTCCAGGGAGAGGAGGTAGCTGACTTCTCTCCACAGTGACAGAGCAGTTTTCAGGGAGAGGAGGTAGCCGACCTCTCTCCCCAGTGGCAGAACCAGTTCCAGGGAGAGGAGGTAGCTGACCTCTCTCCACAGCAGCAGAGTCAGTTCCAGGGAGAGGAGGTAGCTGACCTATCTCCCCAGTGGCAGAGCGGTTTCCAGGGAGAGGAGGTAGCCGACCTCTCTCCACAGTGGCAGAGCGGTTTTCAGGGAGAGGAGGTAGCCGACCTCTCTCCCCAGCGGCAGAGTCAGTTCCAGGGAGAGGAGGTAGCTGACCTCTCTCCACAGCAGCAGAGTCAGTTCCAGGGAGAGGAGGTAGCTGACCTCTCTCCACAGCAGCAGAGTCAGTTCCAGGGAGAGGAGGTAGCTGACCTATCTCCCCAGCAGCAGAGCGGTTTCCAGGGAGAGGAGGTAGCCAACCTCTCTCCACAGTGGCAGAGCAGTTTTCAGGGAGAGGAGGTAGCCGACCTCTCTCCCCAGTGGCAGAACCAGTTCAAGTGAGAGAAGGTAGCCGACCTCTCTCCCCAGTGGCAGAGCGGTTTCCAGGAAGAAGAGGTAGCCTTCCTTTCTCCCCAGAGGCGGAACCAGTTCCAGGGAGAGGAGGTAGCCGACCTCTCTCCACAGCAGCAGAGTCAGTTCCAGGGAGAGGAGGTAGCTGACCTCTCTCCCCAGCGGCAGAACCAGTTCCAGGGAGAGGAGGTAGCTGACCTCTCTCCACAGCAGCAGAGTCAGTTCCAGGGAGAGGAGGTAGCTGACCTCTCTCCCCAGCGGCAGAGCAGTTTCCAGGGAGAGGAGGTAGCCGACCTCTCTCCCCAGCGGCAGAACCAGTTCCAGGGAGAGGAGGTATCTGACCTCTCTCCACAGCAGCAGAGTCAGTTCCAGGGAGAGGAGGTAGCTGACCTCTCTCCACAGCAGCAGAGTCAGTTCCAGGGAGAGGAGGTAGCTGACCTATCTCCCCAGCAGCAGAGCGGTTTCCAGGGAGAGGAGGTAGCCAACCTCTCTCCACAGTGGCAGAGCAGTTTTCAGGGAGAGGAGGTAGCCGACCTCTCTCCCCAGTGGCAGAACCAGTTCAAGTGAGAGAAGGTAGCCGACCTCTCTCCCCAGTGGCAGAGCGGTTTCCAGGAAGAAGAGGTAGCCTTCCTTTCTCCCCAGAGGCGGAACCAGTTCCAGGGAGAGGAGGTAGCCGACCTCTCTCCACAGCAGCAGAGTCAGTTCTAGGGAGAGGAGGTAGCTGACCTCTCTCCCCAGCGGCAGAACCAGTTCCAGGGAGAGGAGGTAGCTGACCTCTCTCCACAGCAGAAGAGTCAGTTCCAGGGAGAGGAGGTAGTTGACCTCTCTCCCCAGCGGCAAAACCAGTTCCAGGGAGAGGAGGTAGCCGACCTCTCTCCACAGCAGCAGAGTCAGTTCCAGGAAGAGGAGGTTGCTGACCTATCTCGCCAACAGCAGAGCGGTTTCCAGGGAGAGGATGTAGCTGGCCTCTCCCCACAGCAGGAGAGTCAGTTCCAGGGAGAGGAGGTAGCCAACCTCTCTCCACAGCGGCAGAGCCAGTTCCAGGGAGAGGAGGTATCCGACCTCTCTCCCCAGCGGCAGAACCAGTGCCAGGGAGAAGAGGTAGCCTTCCTCTCTCCACAGCGCCAGAGCCAGTTCCAGGGAGAGGAGGTAGCCGACCTCTCTCCCCAGCAGCAGAACCAGTTCCAGGGAGAGGAGGTAGCTAGCCTCTCTCCCCAGCAACAAAGCAGGGACCAGGGAGAGGAGGCAGCCAAACTCTCTCCCCAGCAGTTTAGCATGTTCCAGAAAAAGGAGATCAGCATTCTCACTCCCCAGTGGCAGTGGCCAAAAACAAAAATGAAAGAAAGTTTTGGGCTGGGCCATCCGACTAACACAGGTACAAACCAGTGGGTGGTCTGGTACCTGGTTAGTCTACCCCAGGGGGGGAAGAAATGTAACAGAAGCTTCCATTACATTTGTACTTGAAGAGGAATGCAGGCCGGCCTCCTCCCTACCGACTATGGACCCAGGAACTTGAGGGGATTCTATGATTTGGGAGGCGGGTGTCCACTGTACATTCAGGGTACTTTTACCCTGGATTCAGGTTTACCCCGTTTCCACGAATTCCCAGAGACTCTAAGAACTGAAGGGCCTTGAAGATTCCTGTGTTTTGTTGGAGTATAAGGTGACAGTCCAATCCAGCATTGTCTGCTGCAAACCCCCCCCCCTTAGATTCAGAATGTTTGAGCTTATTGCAACCTCCTGCTGTTATGTGTCTGCGTATCTAGTCTTGGTGTAAAGTGTCATTGTGTGAATCATCTATTGTCCTTTTGTAAGTCAGGATGTGATTAGAATCTTGTTTAACTAACCATTGTCTGATGTTTGTCTCATTGTATAATATTTGTTTCTATTTGATTATGTGGTGACTACCCCATTTTGTTGTAAATGTATAAAAGCTGTGTTTTCTGTGCAATAAAGGAGTTCCTATTTTGACCCTCAAGCATTCAGTCTTGGCTAATGTTCTTGGGGGTAGCTATAACAACTAGCAGCGGCCGTTATTCTAATAGCGGCAGGTATCCAGTGGAGGTTCATGGGTTGGCATTTGGTGGGAGGAAGCTGACTTTAGCGGGTATACCCAGTCTGGGGTACCGAGACCCGCTACAAATATGAATTTCTCTTGCTGATAGAGTAGAGTGAATAGAGTGGGTAAAGGAAGGAGGAAGCAAGAGGTGAGGTAGTGTAAGGGATCCTGTATCTTTAACTGCCTACAAATCTTATTGGTTACTCCCCCTTTAAATTGCCTAAGCAACTAAGCAGCATTGCTTAGTTATTCTAATTGTTCCCACTGTGAACACCTGAGAACCAAGCCACACTTCCTAACACATGAGAAGGATCTCATCTCTACCACGGACGTTTCACTATTTACAGCTGGATAATTTAAACCGGACTCAACTAAATTTTGACACTCATTCCAACACTACAAAGTGTAGTTCAAATACCTGGCATTTACTGCTCATTTTCAAAAGTAAAACATCTACAAGTTGTTAAAAGCTGTTTACCTTCTAATCCTTTCATTTTCAGTCTGGACTACATTTCCCAGAAGCCTCTACCACATGATTGCAGTTACTTCCGGTTTGACGATCTGCAACAGCTCAAGCTGATCTCTCTCACTTACAGACAGGAATGGATTCCTAACTCCCAGTTCACTGAATTAAGGTACTTGAACTGTAAGAGCTTCATTAACTTTACACTACAAAACCCCATCAAGATTAATCAGTTATCCTGTACAAATTCTAATATATATAACAGGGAATAGTTAATCTGAACTAGTTATTCAACCTTGATTCTTTTCTCTATTATAGCATACTTGTATTAACTCTTGATTGTCCAGCTTCTCTATAACCAGATAAGTTCTATTGGGTTATTTAATTCAAAATCATTCTATATTATACTCACCACTAAATCTGTGATTACTTTATTATATTGAGTAATTGAATTCTGTGGTGGAACAAAACTATTTTTCTTTATATACTGTTGTGGTTTCCTTAAAGAGATATTGCATAATACTCCTGTTTATTTACAAAGCTGACTACTTAATAAAGTTCCTCCTTTAATATCTGTAAATTGAGTTCCTTAAAGGTCCAGCCTTACATAATAACTAAGCCTTTTAAAAAAAATGGAACCAACAGATATACCCCAAATTGTGTATAATCTTTCACAGAAAGTGGATCAGTTAACACAAGCTGTCCACGACGTTCAGATTGAAAATCAATCCCTAAGATCTATAATAAGGGATTCTATATCACTCAGATCGCCATCACATGACACCAGCCCTGAGCCACAAGTTATGTTACCAGAACCATTCACAGGTAACCGAAAACTTTATCGGCAATTTAAAAACTCCTGCAATCTTCTCTTCCAATTAAAACCTAGAACCTATCCAACAGAGAGGGTAAAAGTTTTAAGTGTTATATCCTTTCTAAAAGGTGAACCCCGTTCATGGGCAGATAATTTATGCGAATCTGAGGATCCCCTCCTGGGGTCACTTGATGAATTTTTTGAAGCCCTTGATGATTTGTATCAAGACAAGGACGTACAACTCACAGCTGAATCCTCAATGAGAAGTTTGAAGCAAGGCAAAAGGCCTGTTGAGGATTACGTGGCTGATTTCAAGTTGTACGCATCCGATTCTCAATGGAGCCAAGTAGCTCTCCGAAACCAATTCAGACTTGGATTGGCTGACAGTTTAAAGGATGAGCTTGCCAGAGTAGAACTACCGAAAACCCTGGATGCCTTAATGAGAACAGCCACCCTACTAGACCGCAGATTGCGTGAAAGGCGTGCCGAACGGTACAGTACCGATTCCCGTCCTAAGCTTTATTCTACCCATGAGGCCACTCCATCCATAAAACCTACTGAACAACCTATGGAGATTGGAATAGCTCGCGGTCCATTAACACCAAAGGAAAGACTCCGTAGACGAGTAAAATCCTTATGTATGTATTGTGCAAATCCTTTGCACACTGTACAGGACTGCCCTATACTTCTAAAGAACAAAAGAAGTAAGTTTGGTTTTTCTTGTACATCAATGCCTATAACAAACAATCCCACTTTTCTCATTTGACCTCTTTTCCTACAGTGGGACCAAAAGCAACTGACGGTTGATGGAATAATAGACTCCGGAGCCTACGGCAATTTTGTTGATTTACAAATTGTTAAAATTAATAAAATACCCCTTATTCGTAAAAGCAAACCAATTTGTGTCCGTGTGATTGATGGTTCACCCATAACAACTGGTCCCATAACTCATCACACCATACCAATACGCATGTCAGTTCTAGGTCATACTGAATTGTTATCTTTTGATGTCTTACCTTCACCAAACTACAAAATTGTTCTGGGCATTAATTGGTTACAGTTACATAACCCACATATTCAATGGTTACCCTTTAAAATTGATTTTAACTCACAGTACTGTTCAGAATACTGTTCTAACAATAAATTGGTTTTACATTCAGATCCATTAGAGACAAAATTAACATTGGAAACCTTACCCCCTGAATATTCTGACTTTCTAGATGTTTTTAGCAAAACTGAAGCCGAGAATCTTCCTCCCCACAGACCGTATGACTGTCCAATTGATCTACAACCTGGGGCAGCAATTCCTTTTGTCACTTGTACCCACTAAGCCAGCCTGAACTCGAACATCTTAAGTCATATCTAGAAGAGAACCTTAGAAAAGGATTCATCAGACCATCAACCTCCCCTGCAGGAGCCGGCATATTTTTCGTCCGAAATAAAGATTCCACTATCAGACCCATCATAGATTACAGACAACTTAATAAGGTTACAATTAAAAACCGTTATCCTCTACCGCTGATACCGGAGCTCATCGAGAGGTTATCCGAAGCCAAAATTTACACCAAATTGGACTTACGCGGTGCGTATAACCTCATCAGAATCAAAGAGGGTCATGAGTGGCTCACTGCATTTAGAACCAGGTACGGGTTATACGAGTACCTGGTTATGCCTTTTGGATTGTGCAATGCACCTGCCACATTTCAGCACTTTATAAATGAAGTATTCCACGACTTACTAGACACTACCGTTGTTATTTATCTTGATGACATTTTAATTTATTCCCAGTCTTATGATGATCACATCAGACATGTAAAAGAGGTTCTCCTGAGGTTGCGCAAGCATAAACTCTACGCCAAACCAGAAAAATGTCTATTTCACACTGACAGAGTAACTTTCCTTGGTTACGAGATATCACCTACCGGTATTGAAATGCAAAAAGAAAAAGTGAAAATTCATAAAAAACTTCTCCAGGATTGCAAGACCATTAACAAGATTAACCAGTGTTTCAATTCCTTTCCATTGGACAACAGAGGCAGAAACCGCTTTTTGTAAGCTTAAAACTCTCTTCACTACCGCTCCTATATTGAAATATCCAAACCCTTCCCACTGCTACATATTAGAGGTCGATTCCTCAGATTTTGCGATTGGAGCTGTTTTGTCTCAACAAGAAAATCCTAACAGTCCCATTCATCCTATCTCATTTTATTCAAAAGTAATGTCACCAGCTGAAAGAAACTATCCAATCGGAGAGAAAGAACTTTTAGCGATCAAACAATCATTAGAATACTGGAGACATCTTTTAGAAGGCACAACTTATCCAATTAAAATTTACACTGATCATAAGAATTTACAATTCCTACAAAACAACAAAACACTATCCTCTAGACAAGTCCGTTGGAGCCTTTATTTTTCTCGTTTTTCCTTTAATATTATCTACAGACCCGCTAACAAAAATGGGAAGGCTGATGCTCTCTCCATTCTATGCCAATTATGGGTATCATCCGAATTTCCTATTGGATTCTACTGATGATCTCAATTTTCCCCTCGTTGATGATCTACACAATTCTCTAATTGACAACTTTAACTTCCTCCATGAGAACATCAAACAAGCACAATCTGTACAAAAGAAACATTATGATCTACGTAGGAGGGAACCTCCACTTTACTCCATTGGAGATAAAGTTTGGCTGTCAACAAAGAACTTGAAGCTACAAATTCCAAGCAAAAAATTGGCAAGTCTCTTCCTTGGACCTTTCCGTATCAGTAAGGTTGTAAATCAGAATGCTGTCACTCTTGACCTCCCGGCTAGCCTTCGAATCCACCCTACGTTTCACGTCTCTCTTTTAAAGCCTTATACGGCACAAAGAGTTAAAGATGTTCTCCTTCCACCTCCCTCAATTCTACCTGATCCCAATGAGTTTGAGGTTCAAAGCATTCTAGATTCACGATTACGTCATGGGTCCTTACAGTACCTGGTTCGCTGGAAGAATTTTTCATCGGATGATGACTCTTGGGAACCGGCTGCAAATATCAATGCCCCCCGGCTGATTTCTGTCTTCCATCGCCGGCACCCGGATAGACCTCGTCCTGTAGCTGTGGAACAGCTCCCTTGAAGGGGGGGTACTGTAAGGGATCCTGTATCTTTAACTGCCTACAAATCTTATTGGTTACTCCCCCTTTAAATTGCCTAAGCAACTAAGCAGCATTGCTTAGTTATTCTAATTGTTCCCACTGTGAACACCTGAGAACCAAGCCACACTTCCTAACACATGAGAAGGATCTCATCTCTACCACGGACATTTCACTATTTACAGCTGGATAATTTAAACCGGACTCAACTAAATTTTGACACTCATTCCAACACTACAAAGTGTAGTTCAAATACCTGGCATTTACTGCTCATTTTCAAAGGTAAAACATCTACAAGTTTTTAAAAGCTGTTTACCTTCTAATCCTTTCATTTTCAGTCTGGACTACATTTCCCAGAAGCCTCTACCACATGATTGCAGTTACTTCCGGTTTGACGATCTGCAGCAGCTCAAGCTGATCTCTCTCACTTACAGACAGGAATGGATTCCTAACTCCCAGTTCACTGAATTAAGGTACTTGAACTGTAAGAGCTTCATTAACTTTACACTACAAAACCCCATCAAGATTAATCAGTTATCCTGTACAAATTCTAATATATATAACAGGGAATAGTTAATCTGAACTAGTTATTCAACCTTGATTCTTTTCTCTATTATAACATACTTGTATTAACTCTTGATTGTCCAGCTTCTCTATAACCAGATAAGTTCTATTGGGTTATTTAATTCAAAATCATTCTATATTATACTCACCACTAAATCTGTGATTACTTTATTATATTGAGTAATTGAATTCTGTGGTGGAACAAAACTATTTTTCTTTATATACTGTTGTGGTTTCCTTAAAGAGATATTGCATAATACTCCTGTTTATTTACAAAGCTGACTACTTAATAAAGTTCCTCCTTTAATATCTGTAAATTGAGTTCCTTAAAGGTCCAGCCTTACAGGTAGATTGGAGATTGGGGAAAGGAGAATGAAGAGAGAGGAAAACAATAGTGAAATATATAGATAGAAAAGAAGTGAGAGACAATGGACAGAAAGAAGAGAGAGAAAATAGAAGCAAAAGGGAATAGAGAGCATGAAGAGAGTCAAGAGAAGGGGAGAAGAAGAGAGAGCATGAAGAGAGTCAAGAGAAGGAGAGAGAAAGGAAATATAAATGAGAATAGGAGAGTGGAAAGAAAGTGAAGAGGGAAATAAAAAAGAGAGAAGAGAAAGAAAATAGAGAGGAGAGAGCAGAGAGAGAGAAATAAAGGAGTAGAGAATTAAAAGATAGTGTACAAAGACAGGAAGAAAAGAGAACAGTAGAGAGACAGAGTAGAAGAAAAAGAGTGAAAAGGGAGCGGGAAAAGGAGAGAAGAAGAGAAAGTATAGAGAAAGAAGATTAAATAGAAAGAAGAAGAGAGTGAAAAAAGAAAGAAGAAGGAACAGAGGGAAGAGAAAGAGAGAGGAGAAGGGAGATTAAAGAGAGGGAAGGTCAGAGAGAGTGGAGAAAAAACAGAAAAGATAGGGGAGAGAGTGTTTATAGAATACAGTTGGGTAGAGCCAAAGAGAGAGATTAGGGAGAGCATAAAAAGAGAGATTGCAGAGAAGGAAAGAGGGTGTGGAGAAAGAGAGTAAAGAGAGAGACAGAAAGATAGTGAATCAGAAGAGTGAGAAGAGAGGGGAGAAAAAAGGAAAAGGGGCAGAAACAGAGAGGGCAAAGTGATAGAGTGAGGAGAAAAAAGAGAGAAAGATTGGGATAGTGCAGAAAGATAAAGTAGCTAGTAAAGAAGGTCGGAGCAGACCTGGCAGATGTGTGTTTTCTTTTGTTTTTCATTATCAGCTTTACAAACAGGAGTTCCCTCAATCAGACAATCCCACGCTCCCTGCTTCTCTTTAGGCAGTGTATGGCTAATTCTCACACCCTCAGGTATATATATCTACTCGCCATGTACAATACCCATGGTGCACCAAAGCTGCCCCACATGTTACTCTTCAGACACTAAGGACACAACATGGGTGGCATTTAGACATGCAGGCTAAGAGGGCGTGCAATATAACCCCTCAACCACAACTCTTCTTCACTGCATTTTGTAACATGTAGTCCCCATGTAAACAGTAGAAACCAGCAGAAAGTAAGGAATAGAGCTCACAGGCACTTCCTATGCTTCCTTTTCTTAATAATTGATGTGCCATACGCATGCCATAAATAAATAAAAATCCTCATATGAAGATAAACAATGTGAGACCCCTGTTTAAGTGAGGCCTTAGGTGACTGCCTATTTGGCCTAATGGTAGAGCCGCCTATGAACAGCAGCATACCCTTTGTGGGTGGTGGGGGCGGGGGAGGCACACCTTGGTGGTCAGAGTTTTAAATTATTATGATTCTTTTTTTTAAGTATGCAGCACTGAAAATAAATGTAATAAAATATAAATATATTCATTTAATCAAGTGGAACATAAGAATAAAAAGGTTTATGTTAATTAGATATGAAGTAGTTTACTTTTTTTTACCAAAGTACTAGTCAAACACTACTGACCTAATCAAGTCAAGACTTCGGGAACGATTTATCAAGCTCCGTATGGATTTATTTATTTGAGCAAACTGCTCCTATATTTCTTAAACTGTATCACATTGGTTAAAAATAATCACAAACATTTCTAAAAACAAAAACACAGAACATTATATTCCTAGCGTTGAAAAGTCCAAGTGTATACAAACAGGGACGTCTCCCTTTATAATGGATATTTATCTGCAGGATATATTAGAGCTTCACAAAACTATGCTTCGGTTCCTACACAGAATACACTACATTGTTTTCCACCTATATGTGTATACAGAGTCTTGATTTGAATGGATAGCAATTTATTAGTTAAATGAGAGTTTGGCCAATCCACGTTTTAATTCAAATGACAGTTCTACTTATTTATGTAGTTTGTGTGCGAGGATTAAAATAAAGTAGAGGAATACTTGCATTCAGTTTCGTCACTGTGAATAACAATGCGTGGAAACACTTAGAAAAATACAGGTAGCTTACCGGCTGTGTTTGTACCGATTGTCATCATACTTACGGTTCTTAGTTCCTTTACATCATATTTTCCCTTTGAGGCTCCTCTGCAGGTTTCGTTAGTTTTAATTCAACCCGGCAATACACCAGGACCTCAATGGCGTTTTTTCCAATGTGTTACGTCCGGTTTCAAAGATAGCTGTGCGTTGCTTGATCGGCATCCAGGGATCACATGTGTCTCGTGACGTCACTATTTTGCCGAGAGTTGTTATGGGCTCCAAGTATTAGCTGAATACAATGTAGCAACGACTGTTACGAAATTGACACTTTTCCTCTTGCCCTCAGTTCACCATGTAAACTCCTCAGGGTTAGAGTAGATTTTCAGCAAGTAGATGTAGATACGTCAACGCGTTTCACCGATTCATGGACTTTATCAAGACATCAATTATTTTTTTTCCTGTCACTTTTTAAATAGCCATCCTCTCATTTTAATTGGTCCTCCAGTTTCCCAGATATTAAGGTGGAATTGTGTGGTTTTTAGTGCAGTCATAGCTCTTATTTTTGTACTTAAAAACGTTTACAGCAAGTTATAGGAAATACCAATATGCAGTAAAGTAGGAGTAAGGAATAAACTTATATTCTAACAATTTATCAGTGTATAATTTAAAGATGGATACTTTTAAGATGGACTAGATCTCTTTAATGCATTCTAGTCCATCTTAAAAAGGGAAATGTAATGAGATATAGATATAATGAGCAATGCTATATATATAGTTAGACAGTACATATTTCTAAAAGAGACTTGATGTACTTCTTAGTATTTGTAAGGTTATTTTAATGGGTGATCAAAATAAAATAAAATAATTAAACTTTTAAGTGTAAAAATAAATTAGTGTAAAATATATATAACGTGGGTTTTTATGGTGCTCTGTTTCTATAATAATATGTGAGTTAATATTTAGCTAGCTAACATCATCTAATCTACCTAAGCTACAGTTACATAATTGCTATGTGTATAGTGCTACATTGGAATTTATTTATATACCGTATATATAACAGAGAGTGATCATATGTTTCTCTTTCTCAAAATAATGTTATATATATGAGATCAAGTATATAAATAAATACATAAAACATAAAATTAGTGTTTGATTATTTGAGAAAAGGTGAAATATCAATTTCTGATTTTAGACCTTCTTCCTGACCAAATGCCGAAGGATTGGAGGGTTTGAAGCAAAAGAGGGTGGTCAACAGTATCAAAGACTATATTCTGTGTAGGAACTGAAGCATATTTTTGCGAAGCTCTAATATATCCTGCAGATATATATCCATTATAAAGGGACATGTCCCTGTTAGTATACACTTGGATTTTTTAACTATATGAATTATTTATTATTATTGTTATCAGGTATTTGAAGAGCGCCAACAGATTTTGCAGCTCTATAAACATACGCGGCATACAAGATAACATTTAAAGGGGTTCAAATGGGTAGAGGTCCCTTACAACAGTTGCATTGTTGTAATTGGCTCTTCTGCAGGTGATCTACAAACAGCTGGGCTCATAGGCTTAGATGCTAAGGGGTTAAAGAGGATAGCAGTGGCGTTAGGAAAGGTTAGTGTAGGTTTTATGCATCCCTGAATAGTACAGTCTTTAGGGAGTGCTTGAAGCTTTCAAAACTAGGGGAGAGAATTGTGGAGCGAGGAAGAGAGTTCCACAAGATGGGAGCCAGTCTGGAGAAGTCTTGTAAACGGGAATGTGAGGAGGTAACAAGAGATGAGGAGAGTAAGAGATTGCAGGCAGAGTGAAGGGGTTGGGAGGGAGAGCATCTGGAGACAAGGTCTGAAATGTAGGGGCGGAGCAGTGCAGTTGAGGGCTTTGTATGTCAGAGTGAGAATTTTGTGTTTAAGCTTGGAGGCAAGAGAACAAGAGAAAGCCAGTGAAGGGATTGGCAGAGAGCCTGGCAGAGGCATTCATTATGGATTGTAAAGCAGCTAGGCAGCAGCTAGGGAGACCATAGAGGACGGAGTTGCAGTAATCAAGGCGGGAAAGGATGAGAGAGTGGATTAGAATCTTAGTTGTGTCTTGTGAAAGGAAATGTCTAAATTTAGAGATGTTTTTAAGGTGGAAGTGGCAGGCTTTAGCCAAGGACTGAATGTGAGGAGTGAAAGAAAGATCTGAGTCAAGTGTGACACCAACACATCGAGCATGTGGGGTAGGGGTAATGATGGAGTTATCAACAGTTATAGAGAAGCTGGGGGTGGAGATTTTTGAAGAAGGGGGGAAAATAAGGAGCTCAGTTTTGGAGCGATTTAGCTTAAGGTAGTGAGAGGACATCCAAGATGAGCTATGAGAAAGACATTTAGTGACACGGGTTTGCAAGGAAGAAGATAGGTCTGGTGCAGAGAGGTAGATTTGGGTGTCATCGACATACAAATGGCATTGAAACCCATGGGACTTCATTAAGGAACCTAAACATGATGTGTAGATTGAGAAGAGAAGGGGACCAAGGACAGAGCCTTGCAGTACCACAACAAAAAGTAGTAATGGGGCAGAGGATGCCCCCGAGAAGGCTACACTAAAGGTAAGGTTAAACAGAACCACAAGAGAGCTGTGTCGCAAATGCCAAAGGATTGGAGGGTTTGGAGCAAAAGAGGGTTGTCTACAGTATCAAAGGATGCAGACAGATCAAGGAGGATAAGCAGTGAGAAGTGGCCTTTGGATTTTGCTGTAAGTAGTTTGTTGGTAACCTTAACAATTGCTGTCTCAGTGGAGTGGTGGAGGCGAAATCCAGATTGCAGTGGGTCAAGGAGGGAGTATAGTGTAAGGAAATGGGATAAACGTACATATACTAGCTTTTCGAGAAGCTTCGAGGCAAGAGGAAGTAGGGAAATAGGGCGGTAGTTGGATGGGGAGGTTGGGTCGAGAAAAGTTTTTTTGAGAATAGGTGTGACCAGTGCGTGTTTAAGAGATGAGGGAAATATACCAGTGCTGAGGGAGAGGTTGAAGATGTGTGTGAGTATAGGGGTATGGATAGAAGAGAGGGCGGGGAGTAGCTGTGAGGGGATGGGGTCGAGGGGACAGGTAATGAGGTGAGAGGATAGTATAAGGACAGAAACTTCATCCTCTGTAACAGGGACAATAGAAATAAATGTATGGCTATGTGGTTTTTAGATAATAATGAGGTTTTGAGGGGGTTTGAGACCGGTAGCATATTGAGAGCTGATTTCATTTTTGATGCAGTCTATTTTGTTATTGAAGTAATGTTGCTTATTTAGATTAACGGCAGAATAGTAAGAGTTCAAGATGAACTTGTAGTGAAGAAAGTCAGCTGAACTCTGAGATTTTCTCCAGTGTCACTTAGCAGTACGGGAACATCTGCGTAGGTACCATGTCAGAGGAGTATGCCAGGGGTGAGGATGAGTGTATGATTTCCGAGCTATGGTATGTGGGGCCAGATTATCAAGAACCGATGTAAGGGTGGAGTTATAGTGGCAGATAGATTCATCAGGGTAGGATAACTAGGGGATGGAAGAGAGGAGAGGTTCAATTGAGCTAGCGAGCTGTTTCTGATCTAATGACTTGATGCTTCTGTGAAGTTTGGTTTAAGGGATAGAAGGAGGGAGAATTGTAGGGAGGGATGTGATGTTACAAGTGAGGAGATGATGGTCCGAAACAGGAAAAGGGGAGTTTGTGAAGTTTGAGAAAGTGCATTGATAGCTGAAAATCAGATCAAGGGAGTGATCATCTTTGTGAGTGGGAGAGTCAGTCCATTGTGACAGGCCAAAAGAGGAAGTGAGTTGCAGAAGTTGTTTTGCAGAGGAGGCAGTGGGGTTGTCAACAGGGAGGTTAAAGTCACCAAGAATGAGGGCAGGTGTGTCTGAGGAAGGAAATAAGGTAGCCAGGCAGCAAAGTGATTTAGAAATAAAGTTGATGAACCAGGGGGGCAGTATATGACTGCAATACGTATAGAGAGGCGAGAGAATAAGCAAATTGTGTGTGTTTCGAATGAAGAAAATGTGAGGGAAGAGAAAGGCTGTATTTGTTGAAAGGTGCAACGAGAGGAAAGTAAAATACCAACACCACCTCCTTGTCTATTATCAGACCTAGGAGTGTGGCTGAAGTGGAGACCCCCAAGTTTCTGTGGCTGAAGTGGAGAGAGCCAAGTTTCTGTGAGAGCCAGAAGATTGAGAGAGTGGGAGATAAAGAGGTCATGGATAGAAGTGAGCTTGTTGCAAACAGAGTGAGAGTACCAGAGTGCACAAGTGAAGGGGGTGGAGGCTTTAGATGTAAAAGGAATGAGATTAAGGTTACCAGAGTTTTGTTTTTGAAGTCAATTTAAAGGCACACATGGGTGTGCAAGGCTAGGAAGTTGTGGGGGAGGATTAGGAGAGATGTCACCAGCAGCTTATATGAGCAAGAGGGAGAGTGACATGAGATGAGATGCAGATTTGCAGTAATACCCAGGACATACTTGAAAACAAGAGAAATCTCAATGTATCTTTCCTGGTAAAATATTTTATAAATAAAATAAAATATTTTATAAATAAAATAAAATATTTTATAAATAAAATAAATTTGCAGTAATGAGACTGTTTTTGGAATGAGGTGCAGTCTTTAGGAATGTGTGAAGTTCATGAATACAAAAGTAAGGTGAGGTTAAGAGAGATGGGCTAATGAGCAGTGCAGATGGTGAGGGGTAAGGAGTAATTGAGTAAAGTAGTTTATTAAAGAGACAAAGGGTGGCCAAAAGGAATATAAAGATATTGAGCATTTTTACAAAATAGTCAAACAGTGGATAAAACACAGAATTACAACAGAACTTGCCTTGTCCCTTGTCCAATCCTTGTTCAATTCTTGTATAATTCTTTTGCCCAATTCATACAATGTGTTTTTGTTTTTAGAAATGTATGTGATTATTTGTAACTAATGTGATACATTTTAAGAAATATAGGAGCAGTTTTCTTAACCCCTTAATGACAAGTGACGTACCAGGTACGTCCTGCAAAAACTTGCAGTTAGTGACAATGGACGTACCTGGTACGTCACTTGTCTAAGAGAGTGCTGGAAGCGATCGCAATCGCTTCCAGCAGCTCTCAGGGTATTGCAGTGATGCCTCGATATTGAGGCATCCTGCAATACCCTTAGAAAGCATCCGATGCAGAGAGAGCCACTCTGTGGCCCTCTCTGCACCGGTAGCGATGCGGCCGGTTCGTTGGTGGGTGGGAGCGCAACTGGGAGGCGGGTGGGCGGCCCATCGCTACCCGGCATCCGGCTCCTGTTAGTGCAATGTGCACGCCGGGTGCCGGGAGCGTGCGCGCGCGCGCATGCGCGTGCGCACGCCCGCGATCACCTACCCACACTGACACCAATGAGTGGGAAGAGGGGGGGAAATATATATATATGAGGATCTGGGAGGGGGAGGGGGTTGGGGTATTGTGGGGGGCTGCTACACTACAGAAAAAAATAAATTAGTAATAAAAAATAATTAAAAACACTTTTTTGGGGGGCAAATTGGGTACTGGCAGACAGCTGCCAGTACCCAAGATGGCGGCAATTAGGTAGGGGAGAGGGTTAGATTGCTGGGGGGGGGGATCATGGAGGTTGGGGCTAAGGCAGGAGTCCATCACAGCTAAAACATTTTATTTTTTTTTATTAAAAAAAATAAAAACTCCTTTTATTTAGTACTGGCAGACTTTCTGCCAGTACTTAAGATGGCGGGGACAATTGTGGGGTGGGGGAGGGAAGAGAACTGTTTGGGAGGGATCAGGGGGTGGGATGTGTCAGGTGGGAGGCTGATCTCTACCCTAAAGCTAAAATTAACCCTGCAAGCTCCCTACAAGCTACCTAATTTAACCCCTTAACTGCTGGGCATAATTTACGTGTGGTGCGCAGCAGCATTTAGCGGCCTTCTACTTACCAAAAAGCAACCACAAAGCCATATAAGTCTGCTATTTCTGAACAAAGGGGATCCCAAAGAAGCATTTACAACCATTTGTGCCTTAATTGCAGAAGCTGTTTGTAAATAATTTCAGTGGGAAACCTAAAGTTTGTGACAAAATTTGTGAAAAAGTGAACTTTTTTTTTATTTGATGACATTTGGCGGTGAAATGGTGGCATGAAATATACCAAAATGGGCCTAGATCAATACTTTGGGTTGTCTTCTAAAAAAAAATATATACATGTCAAGGGATATTCAGGTATTCCTGACAGATATCAGGGTTCCAATGTAACTAGCGCTAATTTTGAAAAAAAGTTGTTTGGAAATAGCAAAGTGCTACTTGTATTTATGGCCCTATAACTTGCAAAAAAAGTAAAGAACATGTGAACATTGGGTATTTCTAAACTCAGGACAAAATTTAGAAACTATTTAGCATAGGTGTTTTTTGGTGATTGTAGATGTGTAACAGATTTTGGGGGTCAAAGTTAGAAAAAGTGTGTTTTTTTCAATTTTTTCCTCATATTTTATATTTTTTTTTATAGGAAATTATAAGATATGATGAAAATAATGGTATCCTTAGAAAGTCCATTTAATGGCGAGAAAAACGGTATATAATATGTATGGGTACAGTAAATGAGTAAGAGGAAAATTACAGCTAAACACAAACACTGCAGAAATGTAAAAATAGCCATTGTCATTAAGGGTAAGAAAATTGAAAAATGGTCCGGTCATTAAGGGGTTAAATAAATTGATTTTTATTTTTTATACTAACATCACCCTACTGGTATCTTTGCTGTTTAGCACTTTGCCTCTACCATTTTTACTTTGTACTTATATAATTATTTATCTATCTGGGAAGAGATAAATTGAGACAAAGCTTAATATACCTAACGATATCGCTAGTGCTATATCTATTTCACAAAAGGGACATTGTACTTTGGATTTTTCTTTGCATAAATGTTTTGTAGATTATCATTTGTATAGCCCATCTGGGAGTGTTTTTGTATCAATGTATAGTCTTGCTTATTTCTAAATAACATTGTGCTGATTTTCAGACTCCTAACCAACGTTTTAGATGTATACTGATGTCTACACAGACTCCTGGTTTCATATGCAGGGATTTCCCAGCCCCTTTCACTGGGTGTCTCAGCCTAACCTCATTAACAGAGCTAAACTTGTTGCTTCTAAGGAAGATTTTAAAAGGTTTTATACTGGATTTTTATATCAGTATCTGTGTATATTCTTCTTTATAGTAGTGTCTATTACATGCAGTTATATAAAAATTAGTGTATACTGTCTCTTTAAATGTTAAACTCAGCTAGGCCAGGAGGCAAGAAGTGTTGTTATCACAGGCTGCTTTGTTATTGTACCAAGCTACTAAATAAAGCTGATTCTGCAAGGGAGTATGTACATGGAATGCAAAACTCAGCAATATGTTTTTAATTTGCAAAGCAAGAATGTGTGTGTGCCGAATGGATCATTATATAACCACTTCTGTGAAGCATTTCTTAATTTGTTCCCTTCAGGAATGAATGATACCCATTACAAGTTTTTATAAACGTCCTTTTTAATGGCAAAACTCTACAATAGGTTTAATACCTCAAGTATTACAGATATAAACTATTTGCAAAGCTAAGACTTTAATGGTTATTTATAAATATAAAATATATTTTAATGGTGGACACAATCACATAAATAATCTCCCTGAATAAAGAAAGTGATTATGTGAAATGAAGCTGCAATGCTGTGCAAATGGAAAACAAGAGTTTTGTAATTAAGCACATTTCTAAAAACTTGTAATAATAATATGGGCATCATTCCAGGGACTAAGAAATGCTTCACAGAAATGGTTATATAATGATCCATTAGTGACACTCATGAAACTTGCAAGAGAGAAAATAAAGAGCGCTCTAATAAATTATCTCTGGATCCTGCTGTATCAAAAGTGACCCCTCGGAATCAACTTAAATGTAAAACATACAATAGAAAAAAGAAGACACAGCGCTTCAAAGCACGGATATATATGATTGTGAAATATATAATAAATATGATGTGACCAAGGAGAGTTTGTGAATATATATATTTATTTACTAAACAAAATGCATATTAAAAAAAGCACTAAAGGGACGTCTCCCTTAAAAACACATGAATAAAACTCAGTTAATGCGCATATAAAATCAGTAAAAAATCAGTAAAAACAAAGCATAACGGCTAGATTACGAGTTGTGCGCCAAGGTAAAAAAGCAGCGTTAACAGGTCCTAACGATGTTTTTTTACACCCGCTGCTATTACGAGTCTTTCAGGTTTAGGGGCACTGCACACTTCTTTGGCCTTACCGCAAAATGACTTACGTAAACTTCGTAAACCCTTTTTTCTATGGGACTTCCATAGCGCCGGTATTACAAGTCTGTCCTGGGAGGCCAAAAAGTGAGCGGTACACCCTCTACCTCAAAGATCCGTAACGCATTCTAAAGTCAATAGTTATGAGTTTTACAGTACAACGCCGTAGCATAAAACTCATAACTAAAGTGCTAAAAAGTACACTAACACCCATAAACTACCTATTATTCCCGCATCGCAAACACTATAATAACATTTTTAACCCCTAATCTGCCGCTACAGACATCGCCGCCACTAGAATAAACATATTAACCCCTAAACCGCCGCAATCCCGCCTAGCAAACACTAGTTAAATATTATTAACCCCTAATCTGCTGCCCCTAACATCGCCGCCACCTACATTATACTTATTAACGTCGCTGCCACTATATTACATTTATTAACCCCTAAATCTAAGTCTAACCCTAACACTCCCCTAACTTAAATACAATTTAAATAAATCTAAATACAATTACTATAATTAAGTAAATTATTCCTATTTAAAACTAAATACCTATAAAATAAATCCTAAGCTAGCTACAATATAACTAATAGTTACATTGTAGCTAGCTTAGGCTTTATTTTTATTTTACAGGCAAGTTTGTATTTATTTTAACTAGGTACAATAGTTATTAAATACCTATTAACTATTTAATAACTACCTAGCTAAAATAAATACAAATTGACCTGTAAAATAAAACCTAACCTAAGTTACAATAACACCTAACACTACACTACAATTAAATAAATTAACTAAATTAAATACAATTACCGTAAATAAATTAAATTAAATTAGCTAAATTACAAAAAACCCCCACTAAATTACAGAAAATAAAAAACAAAGTACAGATCTTTAAACTAATTACACCTAATCTAATAGCCCTATCAAAATAAAAAAGCCCCCCCCCAAAATAAAAAAAACCCCCTAGCCTAAACTTAACTATCAATAGCCCTTAAAAGGGCCTTTTGCTGGGCATTGCCCCAAAGTAATCAGCTCTTTTACCTGTAAAAAAAAATACAAACAACCCCCCCAACAGAAAAAAACTACCACCCACACAACCAACCCCCCAAATAAAATACTAACTAAAAAAACCTAAGCTCCCCATTGCCCTGAAAAGGGCATTTGGATGGGCATTGCCCTTAAAAGGGCATTTAGCTCTTTTGCAAGCCCAAAGCCCTAACCTAAAAAATAAACCTACCCAATACACCGTTAAAAAAATCATAACACTAACCCCCGAAGATTCACTTACCAGGAGAAGTCTTCATCCAAGCGGCAAGATGTCCTCAATGAAGCTGGCAGAAGTGATCCTCCAGACGGGCAGAAGTGGTCCTCCAGATGGGCAGAAGTCTTCATCCAGACGGCATCTTCTAACTTCATCCTTCCGGCGCGGAGCGGGTCCATCTTCAAGACATCTGACACGGAGCATCCTCTTCAAGCGACGGACTAACGACGAATGAAGGTACCTTTAAATGATGTCATCCAAGATGGCGTCCCTTAGATTCCAATTGGCTGATAGAATTCTATCAGCCAATCGGAATTAAGCTAGAAAAAATCCTATTGGCTGATGCAATCAGCCAATAGGATTGAGCTGGCATTCTATTGGCTGTTCCAATCAGCCAATAGGATTTTTTCTACCTTAATTCTGATTGGCTCATAGAGTTCTATCAGCCAATCGGAATCTAAGGGACGCCATCTTGGATGACGTCATTTAAAGGTACCTTCATTCGTCGTTAGTCTGTCGTTTGAAGAGGATGCTCCGCGTCGGATGTCTTGAAGATGGACCCGCTCCGCGCCGGAAGGATGAAGATAGAAGATGCCGTCTGGACGAAGACTTCTGCCCATCTGGAGGACCACCTCTGCCAGCTTCGTTGAAGACATCTTGCCACTTGGATGAAGACTTCTCCCGGTAAGTGAATCTTCGGGGTTAGTGTTAGGATTTTTTTTAAGGGTGTATTAGGTGGGTTTATTTTTTAGGTTAGGGCTTTGAGCCTGCAAAAGAGCTAAATGCCCTTTTAAGGGCAATGCCCTTCCAAATGCCCTTTTCAGGGCAATGGGGAGCTTAGGTTTTTTTAGTTAGTATTTTATTTGGGGGGTTGGTTGTGTGGGTGGTGGGTTTTACTGTTGGGGGGGTTGTTTGTATTTTTTTTTACAGGTAAAAGAGCTGATTACTTTGGGGCAATGCCCTGCAAAAGGCCCTTTTAAGGGCTATTGATAGTTTAGTTTTGGCTAGGAGTTTTTTTATTTGTGGGGGCTTTTTTTATTTTGATAGGGTTATTAGATTAGGTGTAATTAGTTTAAAGATCTGTAATTTGTTTTTTATTTTCTGTAATTTAGTGTTTGTTTGTTTTTGTAATTTATCTAATTTAATTTAATTTATTTAATTGTATTTAATTTAGTTAATTTATTTAATTGTAGTGTAGTGTTAGGTGTTATTATAATTTAGGTTAGGTTTTATTTTACAGGTCAATTTGTATTTATTTTAACTAGGTAGTTAGTAAATAGTTACTAACTATTTAGTAACTATTCTACCTAGTTAAAATAAATACAAACTTGCCTGTAAAATAAAAATAAACCCTAAGCTAGTTACAATGTAACTATTAGTTATATTGTAGCTAGCTTAGGGTTTATTTTATAGGTAAGTATTTAGTTTTAAATAGGAATAATGTTGTTAATGATAGTAATTTTATTTAGATTTATTTAAATTATATTTACGTTAGGGGGTGTTAGGGTTAGACTTAGGTTTAGGGGTTAATAAATTTATTATAGTGTCGGCGACGTTGGGGGCGGCAGATTAGGGGTTAATAAATATAATGTAGGTGGCGGCGATGTTGGGGGCAGCAGATTAGGGGTAATAAGTATAATGTAGGTGGCAGCACTGTCCAGAGCGGCAGATTAGGGGTTAATAAGAATAATGTAGGTGTTGGCGATGTCGGGGGCGGCAGATTAGGGGTTAATATTATAAGTGTAAGATTAGGGGTGTTTAGACTCGGGGTTCATGTTAGGGTGTTAGGTGTAAACATAACTTTAGTTTCCCCATAGGAATCAATGGGGCTGCGTTACTGAGATTTACGCTGCTTTTTGGCAGGTGTTAGACTTTTTCTCAGCTGGCTCTCCCTATTGATGTCTATGGGGAAATTGTGCACGAGCACGTACGACTAGCTCACTGCTGATTTAAGCAGCGCTGGTATTGGAATGCGTTATGGAGCACAATTTTGCTCTACGCTCACTTCTTGCCTTTTAACGCCGGGTTTGTAAAAATCCGTAATACCAGCGATGTAGGTAAGTGAGCGGTGAGAAAAAACTGCTCATTAGCACCGCATAGCTCCTAACGCAAAAATCGTAATCTGGCCATAAGTTTCTGCAAAGGGAATAGCAAAAGCGTGAATCGTCTTTAGAACGAATATCACTGTATTTAAGCAGCTGATTGTGAGTAGGTTCATTTTAGAAAGTGCTTGTGTTTGCTCCGGTTGCGAACCTGAAATTAATTACCAACGTGTGCTTATTTAATCCCTCTACGGAGATTTAATCTGCATCTTGGGGAATTTGTTCAGATTCTGATCTTAAGGCTGTGTGTGCAACAGAATAGGTGTACGCTCTATGAGCGGTTATGTGAATAATCTCGCTCTGTGAGCGGGTGGTAAACAGACTTTGTTACTGCTGTAACTCAAACGTATCTACATGGTCTAGGCACACATGACTCTAGGTTAAGGGTCAGATTGATGTGAAATGAAGAATGTCAGTAAAAGCAGATACAAAGTGTAAATCTCCTTATAACTGGTAACAGTTTAATACTTGCAACTTTGTTCCTTTGCGAATCTTAGATTACTCCTTTGCGGTGTCAAAGTCCATAATGCACCTCCCTCCGTTCTGTATCAGAACTCCTCAAGGTGGGTGCAAGGTAAAAGGCTGTTTCTTTGTTGTGGCAGGAATAACCCCAAGTGGTCTTAATCAACGCGTTTTGCCCTGTGTAGCTGGGCTTTATCAAGACTTAATACTGGTCATACTGTCTGCCTTTAAAAAGGGTGCACTTTCATTTGATAGGTTCAGATTGCTGTCCTATCCAATTTATTTAAACATTTAAGGTGGTAATATTCAGTTTATCCTTTCAACTGGATATAAAAGTGTATGAATATTCCAAAAACTATTATTTTTTCCAAGTCATTTCTTTTGTTTTCACATCCACTATTATTCATAATTCATCTAGATACAGAAATGTTATATTCTAACAGAGTTTAATTAAAAATGAGAACAAACTAAAGAGATTTAAAATTGATGAGATGGTCCTTCATACATTGATTTAAAAATATCATTTAAAATCTTAAGGTGGAATTGGATAATTTATTAAAAACCATACAGAAAAGTATATATATTATGTTGGAACGTTACAAATATATACAGAAATAAAATCTTACAAGGTTAACTTTAGGTTAAGGTTAACTTTAGAGAAGTAGGGGGTAGCTAATAAAGAAGTATATTGTTCACAAGATTCATATGTGGGTCCTTAATAGGAAGCTATATAGGTCCTATCACATAACATAACTCCTAATATTTCAGAAGGGGAACTATTAACTAGGGAGATGGAGTTTATTAAAGGGTGCATTATTTTAATTAAGGGGCGCTTTAATAGAGTGCTATATAAGTCCTCTCATATTTATCATCATACTATGTGGTCAATTTATTATTGTGCGGACGTACATGATACGATGTAGTGTATCATGTCAGCCGCACATCGATAAATGCCGACAGCACTGTCGGCATTTATCATTGCACCAGCAGTTCTTGTGAACTGCTGGTGCAATACTGCCCCCTGCAGATTCACGGCCAATCATATTCGATTGGGCTGATTGCTGTCCGCCACCTCAGAGGTGGCGGAAGAGTAAATGAGCAGTGGTCTTAGGAGCGCTGCTTCTTAACTTCCGCTTCAAGTGCAACTGAAGCGGAGTGGGTCGGAAGCAGCATCCACTGCTTCATAAATCAACCCCTATGTGTTAAAACAAAGTGAGGCAGATATAAAGGGGGCACACACTGATTGGAGGAAGCCAGATTCGTCATCGCTGTGCTATCTACAGAAGGAGCTGCGGGCGGAGGATCGACGGTCTGCTTTCCATAAAGAAAAGGTAAGTATTTAAAAAAAATGCTGCAATGTAAAGTTTCATTTATGAAAGTGCCCCTGTTTTTAAGATTAGTTTTAAATACTGGGCACTTATTCATTAAACTTTGCAATTACTTTAACAGCGACATTGCATTTCCTTTTTAATACTTTCATGTAAACTATGTTTTATTTCAGTATCCAAATTAGTTTATATAAGATTTATCCTTATTTGTCAGTATCCAATTATTAGCTGCTAAATAGGGCTACGTGTTAAAGCCTCAGCGGCATCATAGGGGTTAAGCACATGTTTCCCGTTCTGGAGCTGTCACAAAACCTGCAGAGTTTTTACCCGGCCAGATCCCGCAGGGCAGGTATCATAGAGGCCATTTCCAAAACTGGGTCCAACCACTGCCATGCTGACAGTCTTGGTCAGATACGAAACTGAGTTACAGAGGCGAGATGGAGACTGAACTTCAGTGTACGACAACCGCGCACGGACAAACCTCCGCATCTGGTGCTGGAACAGTCAGGACAGGAGAGTCCGGGACATTAGTTGTTAGATCCGGAACACAGGAGATAACCCTGAATTTCGGGGCTGTCCCGGTCATTCCAGCACTGTGGCAACCCTACCACCTACACAATAACATCAACCAGCTAGGCCCCCAAAAAAATATAATCTTAATGTGATGATAAACCCAAGTGTATAACAAATACTAGGATTTACCATCACTAAAAATAAACATTCAGGCCTAGATTTAGAGTTGGGCGGTAGCCGTCAAAACCAGCGTTAGAGGCTCCTAACGCTGGTTTTTACCGCCCTCTGGTATTTGGAGTCAGTCATTAAAGGGTCTAACGCTCACTTTCCAGCCGCAACTTTTCCATACCGCAGATCCCCTTACGTCAATTGCGTATCCTATCTTTTCAATGGGATCTTTCTAACGCCGGTATTTAGAGTCGTGGCTGGAGTGAGCGTTAGAAATCTAACGACCAAACTCCAGCCGCAGAAAAAAGTCAGTAGTTAAGAGCTTTCTGGGTTAACGCCGGTTCATAAAGCTCTTAACTACTGTGCTCTAAAGTACACTAACACCCTTAAACTACCTATGTACCCCTAAACCGAGGTCCCCCCACATCGCCGCCACTCTATTAAATTTTTTTAACCCCTAATCTGCCGACCGCCACCTACGTTATCCTTATGTACCCCTAATCTGCTGCCCCTAACACCGCCGACCGCTATATTATATTTATTAACCCCTAACCTGCCCCCCACAACGTCGCCGCCAGCTACCTACAATAATTAACCCCTAATCTGCCGACCGCAAAGCGCCGCCACCTACGTTATCCTTATGTACCCCTAATCTGCTGCCCCTAACACCGCCGACCCCTATATTATATTTATTAACCCCTAATCTGTCCCCCTCAACGTCGCCTCCACCTGCCTACACTTATTAACCCCTAATCTGCCGACCGGACCGCACCGCTACTATAATAAAGTTATTAACCCCTAATCCGCCTCACTCCCGCCTCAATAACCCTATAATAAATAGTATTAACCCCTAATCTGCCCTCCCTAACATCGCCGACACCTAACTTCAAGTATTAACCCCTAATCTGCCGATCGGAGCTCACCGCTACTCTAATAAATTTTTTAACCCCTAAAGCTAATTCTAACCCTAACCCTAACACCCCCCTAAGTTAAATATAATTTTATTCTAACGAAATAAATTAACTCTTATTAAATAACTTATTCCTATTTAAAGCTAAATACTTACCTGTAAAATAAACCCTAATATAGCTACAATATAAATTATAATTATATTGTAGCTATTTTAGGATTAATATTTATTTTACAGGCAACTTTGTAATTATTTTAACCAGGTACAATAGCTATTAAATAGTTAAGAACTATTTAATAGTTACCTAGTTAAAATAATTACAAAATTACCTGTAAAATAAATCCTAACCTAAGTTACAATTAAACCTAACACTACACTATCAATAAATTAATTAAATAAAATACCTACAATTATCTACAATTAAACCTAACACTACACTATCAATAAATTAATTAAATACAATTCCTACAAATAAATACATTTAAATAAACTAACTAAAGTACAAAAAATAAAAAAGAACTAAGTTACAAAAATAAAAAAATATTTACAAACATTAGAAATAAATTACAACAATTTTAAACTAATTACACCTACTCTAAGCCCCCTAATAAAATAACAAAGACCCCCAAAATAAAAAAATGCCCTACCCTATTCTAAATTACAAAAGTTCAAAGCTCTTTTACCTTACCAGCCCTTAAAAGGGCCCTTTGCGGGGCATGCCCCAAAGAATTCAGCTCTTTTGCCTGTAAAAAAAAAACATACAATACCCCCCCCCAACATTACAACCCACCACCCACATACCCCTAATCTAACCCAAACCCCCCTTAAATAAACCTAACACTAAGCCCCTGAAGCTCTTCCTACCTTGTGATCACCTCGCCGGGTTCACCGATCGGTCCAGAAGAGGGTCTGAAGTCTTGATCCAAGCCCAAGCGGGGGGCTGAAGAGTGACGTCCATCCTCGGGGTGAAGTCTGGATCCAAGCGGCGGCTGAAGAAATCCATCATCGGGATGAAGTCGGAAGTCCATCATCAGGATGAAGTCTTCTATCAAGCCGCATCTTCAATCTTCTTTCTTCCGGAGCGGAGCAGAGCCATCTTCTTCCCAGCGGACGCGGATCCAACCTCTTCAAGCGACGCCTACTAGCCGAATGACGGTTCCTTTAAGGGACGTCATCCAAGATGGCGTCCCTCGAATTCCGATTGGCTGATAGGATTCTATCAGCCAATCGGAATTAAGGTAGGAAAATTCGTTTTTGAGGCTGGCCGCGTCCGTAAGCACCGCTGGTATCGAGAGTTTCAGTGGCGTTAAATTATGCTCTACGCTCCCTTTTTGGAGCCTAACGCACTGAAAACCAAGCCATTCTGTGAACTCTAAATACCAGCGGTATTTAAAAGGTGCGGGGGAAAAAAGCATGCGTAGCTAACGCACCCCTTTGGCCGCAAAACTCTAAATCTAGGCCATAGTTCTCTGATAGTTTTGTAAAAAAGCAATGTTAAACTCTTCCTATCTGTAAGGAAAGAAGATTGCTAACACAGCACCTCCGGCCGCCCATGGCACAGCACTTTTTCATTGAGGTGATGTTTCCACCTCTAGACCAATAGCCATGCGTGTCAACTGACATCCTAGCATGGCTATTGGTCTAAAAGTGCAAACGTCACCTCATTGGAGAAAGCTCTGTGCCATGGGCAACTGGAGGCACTGTGTTAGCTATCTTCTTTCCTTACAGATAGGGGGAGTTATACATCGCTTTTTATGAAACGATGAGAGGAACTAAGGATTATCGGACCGTTTCCAGCAAAAGAGGAACTTATCTCTAAATTTAATAAAATAAAACTCAAATTTTTATTAACTATTTAACTTTAATAAATATGAGAGCTGACAAATGTATTTACTATGATGGCAGCATCAGAGTTTAACTAACCCAGCACTACAGGAGATCAGCGGGACAAAACGGGGTCAGCAACAGAGTACACTGCTCACAGTAGATGCTACTGAGGGGGTTGCTGAGATCACGTGACCACCCCACATGGGGGGGGGAGAGGGGAACCTCATGTGCACCTGAGGCCATCTGCCCCTCCCGTTAGCTTGGCCATCACTCCCCCCCCCCCCCCCGTTCACCCTCTCCAGTGTAACAGGGCTGTGACCTCCAGCCGCAAGGTAGCATTTTAATGATACTCTTGTCGCCACCATTTTGAAAGGTTGAAGAAAAGTGGCGCTATAGGGCTGGATAGTTTTTAAGGGCTAAAAATAGGAGGATACTTATTTAAAATTTGTATATATTTCAAATTTATTAAACAGTACATACATACATAATAAGACACCGGTGTCATACACACTGCTATTTTCAAAATAAAATGAATTTAAAACGCAGTATTATGATAAAATGATATTTGCTAACTTACTTTGTATACTAAAAAATCCAATGGGTAAAACTTGAATTAGTTAAAACATATACACTATATTGTAAGTCATACACTAGTATATATTGACATTTGGGTTGAATTGTTCAGTCGGCAGATTCGTAGCTTGAAAAAAAATGTGAGCAAAATTTCTGACAGCAGATTCGTTTAGTTGGAAAACATATGGACACAGTTTCTAACAGCAGATTCGTTATTTGGATATAATGTAAACACAGTTTCTGCTAAGTTTTTCCTTCAATATGTGGTGTTCTTATAGATTATTAAAATCTTACAATGTCCTATTCCATATATAGAGTAATTGTAATCCTGTCTACGGATATACCGCAGGATGCCTTGTTGGAGAGAAGTTTGTTTGTGATGTATTTTTATAAAAACAAGTGTCAGTGTAGAATCTTTAGTTCTAGCAAATATTTCTCACCTTCAGGTTATGGATCGTACCTGTAATATTTGCCAATGGGAGGTGGGAGTGGATTACTGTCCTGTTTGTGATGAGCTCCCCAACGGCTAACCCCTATGATGTTGTGATTCCTAGGGTTCCGTTCCGCTCCTCACATAGGTACCAGCCTTCTTGGTTGTCCCTTTCGATTGCAAGAATTGCAGAAATTGTGTCTTACAATCAAACACGTTGCAGCTTTTAGGCGTTATAGCCTTTTCACCGGTCTGTTCTTTTACAGTTGGCTGATAGTGTGTGCACACATTCAATCCAGGTGGGTCCAGTCAGGTGATCTACGCGTTTCGGTGGGTTACCTTTCTCAAGATATCTGACAGTGTTAAGATCCTCCCATTTATACTCTTTGATTGACACTTCATTTTGATGTTAGATCTGTGTCCCATTTCCTTCATTTGCTTCATTAGTTTCAATTTGCCAAGCTAATAGTCAATTTCCAATGTAGAGAATATATAGAAAACTTATTGGGAGCATTTTTATGCTGTTTTTGTGCATTTTAAAAAAATAAATAAAAAACAATAATAACATATATAAATACATAGGTAAAGTGCTAACTTATTTGAGAAAAATATATAATTTTATCATATCGTTTTTCAATCTATAATTGTGACAATGATCAATAAATTCTGTGTTGTATGTTATTACAGAGAAATCAATTAGTTATTTTAGTCTCCATTATGCACTGACTTGTGGGAATATAGTGTGGAATATGCAATCAATTTTGTGGAAATGTAAAGTTCCTAAGTGTATTAAATTCTAAAACTAAGGCTCATCTCATACGTGTCATAGTATAAATAAAATAACAAACAAATAAATAAATAGTGTCTAAATTAAGTAATACTATATTTTAAAAATCTATGTGATAGTGATAGGTTTCCAACATTTTTATTTAAAAATTAAGTCTCTATTAATTCACCTTGTTTTACTTTGTGGGTATATAGTCTAATTCAATTTTGGGGATATAGTTTGAGTCAATAGTTGTTTGGAATTGTCTATAACAGCGGTCGCCAACCAGTGGTCCGTGGACCACTGGTGGTCCACGAGAAGATGTTGGTGGTCCTTGACTCCATCAAGCAGGAATTAGTCTCCTCTGATGGTGTCACTCCCATTGAGCCGCAACTCCCTACAGTGCCTGGCTGGACATCAAGGTGGAGTTAAATTACAATCTCCCTACTTGCGTAGCCAGATTGTATTTTTATTTTGATAATATTTTTATTAAGGACAAAAAGCATACAACATTAATAACAGCGTACAGTAAAATATCTGCCAAACGTTTCAAGAGTAGTTAGTTTGATATAAAGTCCTCATTTTTTCTTTTCCATGTTTGATATGCTAGGTCACTCTTGGACCTTTCCAATGGTTTTGTTAAAGTCCAGGGGAAAAGATAACACAAAAACAAAGGGAACCAGCATCTAACATGAAAGAACAATACACATGTGATATAAGCAAGTTACGGTCCTGACATTAAGACCAGTGCTAAATCTGATATATGTACATAATGTCTCGCCACAGTCTATGAGCCAGTAAACAATTATAGCATAGGTTAATAAGACTCCCTATTGTGGCTAGATAATATAAAATAAAAAAATAAAAAAGAAACAAAAAATAAAACCAACTGTTATGTTCATGGAGCTATGGACGCCTATGTGTATAAAAGTTGAGGAAAACCCTATTTAATACCTTTGCCACGTGAACAACTCTGAAACCCCATGAGCATAAGAAGCAACATTTAATTTCCTATCTGGATGGTTTTCCCTGAAGTAGTGTATAAATATATATGGTAAGTTAGTTGAGGCTTAGGTGAGGTACGCACTATGGAAATACAAAAGAACCCCTCAGAAAGTTCCGCTCCTCCAGAGAACAGATGATAAAACACACACAACCCAGCTCACAACAGGGATGTCCTAACATATATGTCTGTGTGCAGTATCTGACAAGTGTGATCAAGAAACTACATAACTAAGTACCATTAGATATAAGTCTGTTAAAGCTGTATGGGACATTAGTGGTATTATGAGGGATAGACATTGGCCCCACTAGTCTAGCAGTGCTAGGTGAAAATTAGCTGACAAAGTAAAGTGTAGGGGACCATGAGCAGGTCACTGTGATGCAGGGTTGGTATTATATATCAAATGACCCAATAGTATAATTGTCTAAGGCAGGGTATCTATCTGGTTAGTGGGGAAGAGTGATAATCTAATATAAAGGGTGAATCATGAATTAGAGTGTTGTCATCTCCTGTACTTGTGAAATTCAAGACTATATCAGAAGCCCAGCCATACAAAGTGCTATCTTAAAATCAGTTATAAAAGGAGCTACTCTTATGGCTGAACGGACAGTATGTGAACCCGATGTAGACATGCCCTGCTGTATTAAAATGTGCATTTGAACTCTAGGAATGCAACAAGCTTAATATGTCCCAACTCCCTCGCCTAAACTTTCCCGCCTACCAATCACCCCTATGACAAAGATCATCACAATTAGGTACCTTGGCTTTAGGGGGTAAAATATATACAAAACCAGCTATGTTAATACAGTTTCTGTATAACATATATAACTTAAGGAGAGTCCAGCTATTCCCAGTACTAAATACAGTTGTTTGATTATAGTATCTCAGTACATACTGTTGTTGATGACTCCATTTTGTACAGTCTCAGGAAAGTCTAAATGACATCTCTAAAGCTGACCAATTTGAGGATTGTGGCGAGTAGAAAACAGCCATACGTTACAGCCTCACATTGAATCCCCTGACATAAGGTTTTCTGGCCAAGAGGGAGAGGTACCGCAAAATTTCAGATTATTAGGAGGCCCTGGGCAGGTGGAAAACGTAGGTTCTCAGACCTCATGATCTTCGTACATAGTTCTGTATACTTAAGGGAGCGCCATGAGAAAGCCCAGCGAGCGGCAGCAAAAGTTTGCAAGGGGCATCTTCTTTTACTTTCTTTCCCCTTGCAAAAAGAGAGTAACAGCTAGTACAAGCTCTCTAGCCTATGCCCACTCTTAGCCAATGTCTTCCCTCCTTGGTGAAAAATAGAAAAATTCTTACCGGCATGGGATTGAGCAAGCATGGGTAGTGCTGTAGAAGGCATATCAATATAACTGTAAATGATCTCCTTTCAAAAGTTGTCTCGCAAGGGGTTAAGCTTCTCAGACCTAGGACCGGCTCTTTCAGTGTGAGCCAGCGAGACTTAGGAAGTTCCACAGTACTGTGATGCAGGGTCGGGGGGTACACAGCACTAGAACGCTTCTCACAAGTGCCAAAGACAGGTGCTGCCTCTGCCGCAAGCAGCGCGGGTCTCCACAAATCTAGACTGATGAGGTTTGGTTGCGGAGGCTTCCGCAGCATCGAAGATTCTCTGTAGATGTTCCCTTTGTTTTGCCCGACCCTCGGTAAGGAGATCTGAACTGCCTTTGCCTGGCGCTGGGGAGCAGCAAACCGTTCCTCTGCTGCCCTGCTCACAAGACCGTGCATTGTTTTTATGGGCTCCGCGGTCTGTTCAGTAGCGGCCTCTAAGTTCCAGCTGCCATCAGATTGTATTTTTAACTCCTCCCGCTCATCGCAGTGCTCAGAGGAAGATTCTAAAGCCAGCAGAGGTTGGTATAGTCTTGGCTTGAAATAGTGGAATTAAAGTATATAAAAAAGAAAATCTTAAAAAAAAATTCTCTCATATTTAATTTATTTTCTTCCCTTTACCTGTCTCTTTGTAGTAGGTTTCCTTCAGATGGATTACATCACTGTTTGTCTTCCTCCCCTCCATCTTCTTTTTTTTTAAATTAAATATGAATTATTTTTCATTCTAATAATTTTCCTGCGCACAAAGCCATTCCTCCTGAATTCCAGTAATTGCCATCCAGCAGATCAGCCATATCCCACCAGTATTACAGTAATTGCCATCCAGCAGATCAGCCATATCCCACCAGTATTACAGTAATTGCCATCCAGCAGATCAGCCATATCCCACCAGTATTACAGTAATTGCCAGTAACATCAGTCGGGGTTAGCTCACAGCCATATTAGAGCTTTCTGATATAAACTTAATTTATGACTCCAATGTCTGTCCATGATCAGAAGTAGTTTTGAATAATTCCTAACTGGGGAGGTAACTTGGAAGTCTTGTGGTCCTTTTAAACATAATTCTTTTTTCCCCACCTTCTGCCTCTCTGTTTCCAGCTCAAAAGTTGGCACTCACCCTTTATCTGTCATTTGGAAGTATTCTCTCAGTTCTGTCATTCAGTTAGTTCATTCTAAAAATAATTCTTAAAAATGTGTAAATATATACATAATATAAACTTAGCTATGGTTATACTAGTTATGTACAGTATGTGTGTGTATATATATATATATATATATATATTAATATCTATATACATACATATATACATACATACACACACACACACACATATACATATTTACATACATACACACACACACACATATATACATATATACATACATACACACACACACATATATATATATTTACATACATACACACACACACACATATATACATATTTACATACATACACACACACACACATATATACATATTTATATACATACACATACACATATATATACATATTTACATACATACACACACACACATATATACATATATACATACATACACACATATATACATATATACATACATACATACACACACATACATATATGCATACATATACACACACATATATACATATATACATACATACACACACACATATATACATATTTACATACATACATACACACATATATACATATATACATACATACATACACACATATATACATATTTACATACATACATACACACATATATACATATATACATACATACACACACACATATATACATATTTACATACATACATACACACATATATACATATATACATACATACACACACACATATATACATATTTACATACATACACACATATATACATATTTACATACATACACACACACACATTATAGAGGTTTGTACCTTTTTTTTTTTTAAAAAAAAAACAATGTTAGTGGTCCACGGTGTTCAAAATTGTGAGTTTAGTAGTCCCTGAGGTCCGAAAGGTTGGCGACCCCTGGTCTATAAGATCTGATTTAGATCTAATTCAGAATTTAGACCTTGAGGGTTCAATGTCTTGAAAGTATAAATCAATTCTGCTTCAGATTTTAGAAGTCTTTTTTCAATATTCCCTCCTCTAGAATCATTGTAAATTTTCTTAATTCCCCAATATTTCAAAGCTGTTGTATCCTTATAATGATGCTCCTTATACTGTTTATAGAGGGTCGTATTATCAGCACCATGCTCTATGCTTAGCAAATGTTCTCTAATTCTTGTTCTAAGAAGTCTGCTTGTTTGGCCTAAATATTGCAAATTGCATTTGCATTGAATTAAATAAACCACATTTTTATCTGAACATCTGATAATGTCGTCAATATCGAGGGTTATTCCAGTATTTGTTGATATAACTTGTTGTTTTTTTGTGCTATGTTTACAAGATTTGCAGTTAATGCAAGGAAAAAAACCTTTTAGTATCTTACCATCTAAATCCTTATCTTGTGATTTATTTATATTTCCAGTTTTTTCTCTTGAATTCACTGGGGGCCAATATACTTTTTAGATTTTTGGCTTTTCTAAAAAATATTTCAGGTCTCTTACTTTCTGTCCTAAAACTGGGTCCTTCTTTATTATGTGCCAGTGTCTGAAGATAATTAGTGATGTCGCGAATTGTTCGCCAGCGAATAGTTCCCGGCGAACATAGCATGTTCGTGTTCGCCTCGGTGGGCGAACATATGCGATGTTCGATCCGCCCCCTATTCGTCATCATTGAGTAAACTTTGACCCTGTACCTCACAGTCAGAATACAAATTTCAGCCAATCAGCAGCAGACCCTCCCTCCCAGACCCTCCCACCTCCTGGACAGCATCCATTTTAGATTCATTTGGAAGCTGCATTCTTAGTGAGAGGAGGGACAGTGTAGCTGCTGCTGATTTAATAGGGAAATTGATAGCTAGGCTAGTGTATTCAGTGTCCACTACAGTCCTGAAGGACTTATCTGATCTCTGCTGTAAGGACAGCACCCCAAAAAGCCCTTTCTCCAACATTGGTGTGTCCGGTCCACGGCGTCATCCATTACTTGTGGGATATTCTCCTCCCCTACAGGGAAAGGCAAGGAGAGCACACAGCAAGAGCTGTCCATATAGCTCCCCCTCTGGCTCCACCCCCCAGTCATTCTCCTTGCCGCTCTGAACAAGTAGCATCTCCACGGGGATGGTGAGGAGTTTGTGGTGTTAGTTGTAGTTTTTTATTTCTTCTATCAAGAGTTTGTTATTTTGAAATAGTACTGGTATGTACTATTTACTCTGAAACAGAAAGAGATGAAGAGTTCTGTTTAAAAGAGGAGTATGATTTTAGCAGCAGTAACTAAAATCAATTGCTGTTCCCACACAGGACTGTTGAGATGAGAGAACTTCAGTTGGGGGGAACAGTTTGCAGACTTTTCTGCTCAAGGTATGACTAGCCATTTTCTAACAAGACTGTGTAATGCTGGAAGGCTGTCATTTTTCCCTCATGGGGATCGGTAAGCCATTTTCTTAGACTCAGAAAGAATAAAGGGCTTATTATGGGCTATTAACTGGTGGACACTCTTAAGGGCTAAATAAATTGTTTATTTAAGTTTTTATTTAAAGTTTGAAGTGGATTTCACACTTTTTATTATTTGGGGAACGTTTTTATCGCCAGGCACTAGTTAAGACACCTTCCCAGTCAGGAAGGGCCTTTCACTGTATGAGGCAGAGCCTCATTTTCGCGCCATTATTGCACAGTTTCTTTTAAGTACAGTGCATGCAGATGCATGTGAGAGGGTCTGGTGTCCACTGAAAACGTTCCTAGAGGGCTTGAAATACCCCCCTGGGATAGTTGAAGTCACAACAAAGGCTGTGGCTGGGACTGTAGTGGGGTTAAAATTGCAAACGGCTCCGGTTTCCACATTTTAAGGGTTAACAGCTTCCTTCATAGTTTTTCACATATTCAGTAATAAAGTGTGCCCTGTTTAACATTTAAAGAGACAGTAACGGTTTTGTTTTAAAACGGTTTTTGTACTTTATTAACAAGTTTATGCCTGTTTAACATGTCTGTACCTTCAGATAGATCATGTTCTGTATGTATGGAAGCCAATGTGGTTCCCCCTTCAAATTTATGTGATAATTGTGCCATAGCGTCCAAACATAGTAAGGACAGTACTGTCACAGATAGTAAGGTTGCCCAGGATGATTCCTCAGATGAAGGAAGTAGAGATAGTTCTACATCATCTCCTTCTGTGTCTATACCAGTTATGCCCGCGCAGGCGACCCCTAGTACTTCTAGCGCGCCAATGCTTGTTACTATGCAACAATTGACGGCAGTAATGGATAACTCCATAGCTAATATTTTATCCAAAATGCCAGCATTTCAGAGAAAGCGCGATTGCTCTGTTTTAAACACTGTAGAGCAGGAGGGCGCTGAATAATTTTTCTGCCATACCCTCACACCAGTCTGAAGTGGCAGTGAGGGAGGGTTTCTCAGATGGAGAAATTTCTGATACAGGAAGAATTTCTCAGCAGGCAGAATCTGATGTTGTGACATTTAAATTTAAATCAGAGCATCTCCGCGCATTACTTAAGGAGGTGCTATCTACTCTGGATGATTGTGACAATCTGGTCATCCCAGAAAACTTGTGCAAGATGGACAAGTTCCTAGAGGTCCCGGTGCCTTTCCGATACCTAAACGGGTGGCGGACATAGTGAATAAGGAGTGGGAGAAGCCAGGCATACCTTTTGTCCCTCCTCCTATATTTAAGAAATTGTTCCCTATGGTCGACCCCAGGAAGGACATATGGCAAACAGTCCCTAAGGTCGAGGGGGTGGTTTCTACACTAGCCAAACGCACGACCATTCCCATTGAGGACAATTGTGTTTTCAAAGATCCTATGGATAAAAAATTGGAGGGTTTGCTTAAAAAGATTTTTGTACAGCAAGGTTACCTCCTTCAACCTATTTTGTGCATTATTCCTGTCACTACAGCGGCGTGGTTCTGGTTCGAGGAACTGGAAAAGTCGCTCAGTAGGGAGACTCCGTATGAGGAAGTCATGGACAGAATTCACGCATTTAAGTTAGCTAATTCCTTTATTTTAGACGCCGCTTTGCAGTTAGCGAGATTAGCGGTGAAAAATTCAGGGTTTGCAATTGTGGCGCGCAGAGCGCTCTGGCTAAAGTCTTGGTCGGCGGATGTATCTTCCAAGACAAAATTGCTTAATATCCCTTTCAAAGGTAAGACCCTTTTTGGGCCAGAATTGAAAGAAATTATTTCAGACATCACTGGGGGAAAGGGCCATGCCCTCCCACAGGATAGGCCTTTCAAGGCTAAGAATTTCAGGAACGGACCGGCTTCTAACTCGGCAGCCTCTAGACAAGAGGGTAACGCTTCCCAGACTAAACCAGCGTGGAAACCAATACAAGGCTGGAATAAGGGTAAACAGGCCAAGAAGCCTGCTGCTGCTACCAAGAGAGCATGAAGGGGTAGCCCCCGATCCGGGACCGGATCTAGTAGGGGACAGACTCTCTCTCTTTGCTCAGGCTTGGGCAAGAGATGTTCAGGATCCCTGGACACTAGAAATAGTCTCTCAGGGTTATCTTCTAGAATTCAAGGAACTACCCCCAAGGGGAAGGTTCCACATTTCTCACTTATCTTCAAACCAAATAAGTAGACAGGCATTCTTACATTGTGTAGAAGACCTGTTAAAGATGGGAGTGATACACCCAGTTCCAACTGTGGAACAAGGTCAGGGGTTTTTACTCAAATCTGTTTGTAGTTCCCAAAGAAGAGGGAACTTTCGGACCAATTCTGGATTTAAAAATTCTAAACAAATTTCTCAGAGTTCCATCGTTCAAAATGGAAACCATTCGAACAATTTTACCTACAATCCAGGAGGGTCAATATATGAATACCGTGGATTTAAAGGATGCGTATCTACATATTCCTATCCACAAAGATCATCATCAGTTCCTAAGGTTCGCCTTTCTGGACAAACATTATCAGTTCGTGGCTCTCCCATTCGGACTAGCCACTGCTCCCAGAATTTTCACAAAGGTGCTCGGGTCCCTTCTAGCGGTTCTAAGACCAAGGGGCATTGCAGTGGCACCTTATCTGGACGACATTCTAATTCAAGCGTCGTCTCTTTCCAAGGCAAAGGCTCATACAGACATTGTTCTAGCTTTTCTCAGATCTCACGGGTGGAAGGTGAATGTAGAAAAGAGTTCCCTGTCTCCGTCGACAAGAGTTCCCTTTTTGGGAACAATAATAGATTCTTTTGAAATGAAGATCTTCCTGACAGAAGTCAGAAAGTCAAAGCTTCTAAACGCTTGTCAAGTTCTTCTCTCTATTCTGCAGCCTTCCATAGCTCAGTGCATGGAAGTAGTAGGGTTGATGGTTGCAGCAATGGACATAGTTCCTTTTGCTCGAATTCATCTAAGACCATTACAACTGTGCATGCTCCAGTAGACAGGATCACCTGTCTCAGGGAATGAGTTTCTGCAGACCAAAGTGGGTCATTGTCACGACCGACGCCAGTCTATCAGGCTGGGGCGCGGTCTGGGATTCCCTGAAAACTCAGGGTTTATGGTCTCGGGAAGAGTCTCTTCTCCCGATCAACATCCTGGAACTGAGAGCGATATTCAATGCTCTCCGGGCTTGGCCTCATCTAGCGAAGGCCGGATACATAAGATTCCAGTCAGATAACATGACGACTGTAGCTTACATCAACCATCAGGGAGGAACAAGGAGTTCCTTGGCGATGAGAGAGGTATCCAAGATCATCAAATGGGCGGAGGATCACTCCTGCCACCTATCTGCAATCCACATCCCAGGAGTAGACAACTGGGAGGCGGATTATCTGAGTCGTCAGATTTTCTATCCGGGGGAGTGGGAACTCCACCCGGAGGTGTTTGCCCAGTTGACTCAATTATGGGGCATTCCAGACATGGATCTGATGGCGTCTCGTCAGAACTTCGAGGTTCCTTGCTACGGGTCCAGATCCAGGGATCCCAAGGCCACTCTAGTGGATGCATTAGTGACGCCTTGGTCGTTCAACCTAGCTTATGCGTTTCCACCGTTCCCTCTCCTTCCCAGGCTTGTAGCCAGGATCAAACAGGAGAAGGCCTCGGTGATTCTGATAGCTCCTGCGTGGCCGCGCAGGACTTGGTATGCAGACCCGGTGAATATGTCATCGGCTCCACCATGGAAGCTACCTTTGAGACAGGATCTTCTAGTACAAGGTCCATTCGAACATCCAAATCTAATTTCTCTGCAGCTGACTGCTTGGAAATTGAACGTTTGATTTTATCCAAGCATGGGTTTTCAGATTCAGTGATAGATCCAGAAAACCTGTGTCTAGAAAGATTTACCATAAAATATGGAAAAGATATATCTGTTGGTGTGAATCCAAGGGATTCTCCTGGAGTAAGATTAAAATTCCTAAGATCCTCTCCTTTCTCCAAGAAGGTTTGGATTTCTGCTTTATCTGTCTTGTTATACAAACGACTGGCAGCTGTGCCAGAGGTACAAGTTTTTGTACAGGCTTTGGTCAGAATCAAACCTGTTTACAGACCCTTGACTCCTCCTTGGAGTCTAAATTTAGTTCTTTCAGTTCTTCAGGGGGTTCCGTTTGAACCCTTACATTCCATAGATATCAAGTTGCTATCTTGGAAAGTTCTGTTTTTGGTTGCTATTTCTTCTGCTAGAAGAGTTTCTGAATTATCTGCTTTGCAGTGTGATCCACCCTATCTGGTGTTCCATTCAGATAAGGTTATTTTGCGTACCAAGCCTGGTTTTCTTCCAAAAGTTGTTTCCAACAAGAATATTAACCAGGAAATAGTTGTTCCTTCTCTGTGCCCGAATCCAGTTTCAAAGAAGGAACGTTTGTTACACAATTTAGATGTAGTCCGTGCTTTAAAGTTCTATTTAGAAGCAACAAAGAATTTTAGACAAACCTCATCCTTGTTTGTCGTTTACTCTGGTAAGAGGAGAGGACAAAAAGCTATTGCTACCTCCCTTTCTTTCTGGCTGAAAAGCATTATCCGATTGGCTTATGAGACTGCCGGACGGCAGCCTCCTGAACGAATCACAGCTCACTCCACTAGGGCTGTGGCTTCCACATGGGCCTTCAAGAACGAGGCTTCTGTTAATCAGATATGTAAGGCAGCGACTTGGTCTTCTCTGCACACTTTTGCCAAATTTTACAAATTTGATATTTTTGCTTCTTCGGAGGCTGTTTTTGGGAGAAAGGTTTTGCAAGCCGTGGTGCCTTCTGTTTAGGTAACCTGATTTGCTCCCTCCCTTCATCCGTGTCCTAAAGCTTTGGCATTGGTTCCCACAAGTAATGGATGACGCCGTGGACCGGACACACCAATGTTGGAGAAAACAGAATTTATGCTTACCTGATAAATTACTTTCTCCAACGGTGTGTCCGGTCCACGGCCCGCCCTGGTTTTTTAATCAGGTTTGAAAAATTTTTCTTTTTCTTTATACACTACAGTCACCACGGCACCCTATAGTTTCTCCTTTTTCTCCTAACCGTCTGTCGAATGACTGGGGGGCGGAGCCAGAGGGGGAGCTATATGGACAGCTCTTGCTGTGTGCTCTCCTTGCCTTTCCCTGTAGGGGAGGAGAATATCCCACAAGTAATGGATGACGCCGTGGACCGGACACACCGTTGGAGAAAGTAATTTATCAGGTAAGCATAAATTCTGTTTTTTAGGGCTAGAACATCAGTCTGCTTTTTTTTTTTTTCCTGTGTAATCTAATTGCAGTTGCCAGCGTGTATGTCAGGCTCACGGCGTATACTGTGCCCACTTGCCCAGTGCCACCACTCATATCTGGTGTAACAGTAGTGTACATTTAAAAAAAAAAAAAACTTTTTTGACTGGGAAATAATAGCAGGCTGCCAGTACCCAAGATGGCCGCCAATAAGGCAGATGGGGAGGGTTAGAGAGCTGTTTTGGGGGGGATCAGGGAGGTTGGGGGCTAAGGGGGGATGCTACACCACAGCATATGTAAATATGCTAAAAAAAAATTAATTTTTTTTAAAAACCTTTTATTTTAGTACTGGCAGACTTTCTGCCAGTACTTAAGATGGCGGGGACAATTGTGGGGTGGGGGAGGTAAGGGAGCTGTTTGGGAGGGATCAGGGGGTCTGATGTGTCAGGTGGGAGGCTGATCTCTATACTAAAGCTAAAATTAACCCTGCAAGCTCCCTACAAACTACCTAATTAACCCCTTCACTGCTAGCCATAATACACGTGTCATGCGCAGCAGCATTTAGCGGCCTTCTAATTACCAGAAAGCAACGCCAAAGTCATATATGTCTGCTATTTCTGAACAAAGGGGATCCCAGAGAAGCATTTATAACCATTTGTGCCATAATTGCACAAGATGTTTGTAAATAATTTCAGTGAGAAACCTAAAATTGCAAAAAAAAAAGTTTTTTGAAAATTTTATCGCATTTGGCGGTGAAAGGGTGGCATGAAATATACCAAAATGGGCCTAGATCAATACTTTGGGTTGTCTACTACACTACACTTAAGCTAAAATTAACTCTACAAGCTGCCTACATGCTCCCTAATTAACCCCTTCACTGCTGGGCATAAAACATGTGTGGTGCGCAGTGGCATTTAGCAGCCTTCTAATTACCAAAAAGCAACGCCAAAGCCATATAAGTCTACTATTTCTGAACAAAGGGGATCCCAGAGAAGCATTTACAACCATTTATGCCATAATTGCATAAGTTGTTTGTAAATAATTTCTGTGAGAAACCTAAAGTTTGTGAAAAAGTGAAAAAAATGTTTTAATTTGATCGCATTTGGCGGTGAAATGGTGGCATGAAATATACCAAAATGGGCCTAGATCAATACTTTGGGTTGTCTACTACACTACACTTAAGCTAAAATTAACTCTACAAGCTGCCTACATGCTCCCTAATTAACCCCTTCACTGCTGGGCATAAAACACGTGTGGTGCACAGTGGCATTTAGCAGCCTTCTAATTACCAAAAAGCAACGCCAAAGCCATATAAGTCTGCTATAATGGCATGTCTGGCACATAGTGTTGGGGCAAGGGTCCATCTGACCACTTATACCTGGTCTGCAAAGCATGGTCAGGGCAGGTATATCACCTACACTGCGCACTGTGAAGCGGGCGTAACCCTTTCACTTAACCCTTACACTACCTGATCGATACAACATCATACCTGATGTTTGAAAGCACGTTATTCCAAACAATTTAGGAATGTTAGGTGATTTATGCCCTTTATGGATTAAAACCAGACTCTGCATCAACTATGTAATTTTCCATGGGAGTTTTGCCATTGATCCCCCTCCGGCATACCACAGTCCAGGTGTTAGTGCCCTTGAAACAACTTTTCCATCACTATTGTGGCCAGAAAGAGTCCCTGTGGGTTTTAAAATTCGCCTGCCTATTGAAGTCTATGGCGGTTCGCCCGGCTCGCCCGTTCGCGAACCCAAATTTTTAGGTTCGCGACATCACTAAAGATAATACGTCTAATGTGTGGGTGTTGTGTATTAAAATTGGTTATGAACGGGATATTTATTTCAGTGTTTTTATCATCTCTAGGATTCTTTCTGTTTTTGGGCATCAATAACTCTTTTCTATCTAATTCTCTCACTGTCAGACTAGAGTCTTGTATCTTTGTTTCATCATAGCCTCTCTCAATGAATTTATTAGATAGTCTCTCAGATTGTAGATCGTAATCTTCAATCATCGAACAATTCCTTTTAAGCCTTAGAAATTGATGGCAACTTTGATTGTGGATATAATTGTTTGACTCGACTTTTTTCTTTTTTTTGGTATTTCTATCTATCTGGACTTCTATGTCTAAGAAATTAATCTTGGAGGTATGATATTCATGAGTGAAAGGCCTAATACGTTTTTGTTTAAAACTTCAAAAAATATCTAGTTCCAGGTCACCTCTCCATATTATAAACATATTGTCTATAAATCTTCTATAGAACACGAGATTTGCAACCCAAGGGGACTTCTCCAGGATTTCTGCCTCAAAGTAACCCATGAAAAGGTTGGCATAACTTGGTGCAAGTCTCGTGCCCATAGCCGTCCCTTTAATCTGTAAATAAAATTTGTCATTGAATGAAAATGAGTATTTGACATTATATCATCCTTCTCTAGGTGAAATTGAATGGCCTTCAATACTAATGTGTGATTTATATTTGTATACAGTGAGCATACGTCACAGGTCAATAGACAAAAATTGTCCTGCCATTCTATGGTTTCTAGAATATTACGGAAGTGTGTAGTATCTTTCAAATATGCTGGTAAGTTCACTACATATTGTTGCAGATAATGATCAACATACTGGGAAAGGTTGGAGGTGAGTGACTCAATGAGGCCGAATTATCAAACCGTCAACTATGCTGCATTCGACGGCACCAATATGCTCGCCTAACATCACGGACCTGAATACGCTCTCCTGATTTATAAAAAAAGCTGTCAAAAAGCCGCGCACGAAGTATGGGGCAATGAGCAGCGGACTGTTGTTAACTAACAATCATCAATCTCGCTGCTATTCGGCTTTTTCCCAACTTTATTTATACCCTGTCACTAAACACCGCCACTATACTAAAATGTTTAACCCCTATCCCGCTGTTCCCAGACCCCGTCACAACTAAATAAAGTTATTAACTCCCATCCCGCTGCTCCCGGAGCCCACCGCAACTCTAATAAAGTTATTAACCCCTATCCCTCTGCTCCCGGACCCCACCGCAACTCTAATAAAGTTATTAACCCCTATCCTTCTGCTCCCGGACCCCACCGCAACCTAATAAAGTTATTAACCCCTATCCCACCGCTCCCGAACCCCTCCGCAACTAAATAAATGTATTAACCCCTAAACCCATGGCCTCCCACATCACTACCACTTACTAAACCTATTAACCCCTAAACCGCCAGCCCCCCACATCGCCATACACTAAATTACGCTATTAACCCCTAAACCTAACAACCCGCTAACTTTACATTAAATATTGACTCATCCTTATCTTATAATAAATTTAAACCTACCTTTAGAATTACATTAAACTATATTAATTTACTAATTAACCTACCCTAACTATTATCCTGCAATTACATTAAACTATATTAAACTATTTATTAACCTACCCTAACTATTATACTAAAATTACATTAAACTAACAATTAAATTAACTATATTACATATTTAAAAACCTAACCCTACTCAAGTTATTTAAATCTACTATAAAGAATTACTAAGTTACAAAAAAATAACAACTAAGTTACACAAAATAAAAAACACTAAGTTACACAAAATGAAAAAGAAATGATCAAATATTTAAACTAATTACACCTAATCTAATAGCCCTATAAAAATAAAAAAGCCCCCCCAAAATAAAAAACCCCCATAGCCTACAATAAACTACCAATGGCCCTTAAAAGGGTCTTTTGCGGGGCATTGCCCCAAAGAAATCTGCTCTTTTACCTGTAAAATAAAATACAACCCCCCCCCCAACAGTAAAACCCACCACCCACACAACCAAACCCCCCAAATAAAAACCTATCTAAAAAACTTAAGCTCCCCATTGCCCTGAAAAGGGAATTTGTATGGGCATTGCCCTTAAAAGGGCATTTAGCTCTTTTTCTTTGCCCAAAGTCCCTAACCTAAAATTAAAACCAACCCAATAAACCCTTAAAAAAAACCTAACACTAACCCCCGAAGATCCACTTACAGTTTTCGAAGACGGACATCCATCCTCATCCAAGCGGTAGAAGTCCTCAGTGAAGCCAGCATAAGTCTTCATCCAAGTGGGTCGAAGTCTTGATCCAAGTGGGCAGAAGGATGAAAGCTAAATCCTATTGGCTGATTGCAACAGCCAATAGGATTTTTTCCACCTTAATTCCTATTGGCTGATAGAATTCTATCAGCCAATCGGAATTGAAGGGACGCCATCTTGGATGACGTCATTTAAAAGGAAACTTTATTCTGCAAAAGATGTCGGAAGAAGAGGATGCTCCGCGCCGGATATCTTGAAGATGGAGCCGCTCCGCGCCGGGTGGTTGAAGATAGAAGATGCCCACTTAGATCAAGACTTCGGCCCGCTTGGATGAAGACTTCTGCCGGCTTCATTGAGGACTTCTGCCGCTTGGATGAGAATGGATGTCCGGTCTTCGAAAACTGTATGTGGATCTTTGGGGGTTAGTGTTAGGTTTTTTTAAGGGTTTATTGGGTGGGTTTCAATTTTAGGTTAGGGACTTTGGGCAAGGAAAAAGAGCTAAATGCTTAAGGGCAATGCCCATACAAATGGCCTTTCCAGGGCAATGGAGAGCTTAGGTTTTTTAGATAGGTTTTTATTTGGGGGGTTTGGTTGTGTGGGTGGTGGGTTTTACTGTTGGGGGGGTTTGTATTTTATTTTACAGGTAAAAGAGCTGATTTCTTTGGGGCAATGCCCCGCAAAAGGCCCTTTTAAGGGCCATTGGTAGTTTATTGTAGGCTAGGTTTTTTTATTTTGGGAGACTTTTTTATTTTGATAGGGCTATTAGATTAGGTGTAATTAGTTTAAATATTTGATCATTTCTTTTTCATTTTGTGTAACTTAGTGTTTTTTATTTTGTGTAACTTAGTGTTTTTTATTTTGTGTAACTTAGTTGTTATTTTTTTGTAACTTAGAAATTCTTTATAGTAGATTTAAATAACTTGAGTAGGGTTAGGTTTTAAAATATTCAATATAGTTAATTTAATTGTTAGTTTAATGTAATTTTAGTATAATAGTTAGGGTAGCTTAATTAATAGTTTAATATAGTTTAATGTAATTGTAGGATAATAGTTAGGGTAGGTTAATTAGTAGTTTAATATAGTTTATTTTAATTCTGAAGGTAAGTTTAAATGTATTATAAGATAGGGATGAGTTAATATTTAATGTAAAGTTAGCGGGTTGTTAGGTTTAGGGGTTAATAGCTTAATTTAGTTTATGGCGATGTGGGGGGCTGGTGGTTTAGGCGTTAATACGTTTAGTAAGTAGTAGTGATGTGGGAGGCCATGGGTTTAAGGGTTAATACATTTATTTTGTTGCGGCAGTGTCGGGGAGCGACGGGATAGGGGTTAATAACTTTATTTAGGATGCGGTGGGGTCCGGGAGCGGCGGGATAGGGGTTAATAACTTTATATAGGTTGCCGCGATGTTGGGGCGACAGATTAGGGGTGTTTATACTCGAGGGTTATGTTAGGGTATTAGGTGTAAACGTTACTGGTTTTCTACATTAGAAATCAATGGGATATCTGGCAGCATCAAACATAAGCTTTCGCTGCTTTCAGACTCCCATTAAATCCTATGGCATCCGCGGCCTCCAGGGTGGCGGATTGAAAACCAGGTACGCTGGGCCGGAATAGCGGTGAGCGTACCTGTTAGAAGTTTGATAACTTGCAAAAGTTGTCGGATAGTGCCGAATGTGTATTCGGAACATCTGTAATGACGTAAGCATCGATCTGTGTCGGATTGTTACGTCACAGATTTCAACTTTTGCCGGTCTGTAGGCTTTGATAAATGGGTCGAATCAGGCTCACCACAATTACGCTGCATAATTCCGGCGTATTTGCGGTTGACAGCTTGATAAATATCCTTCAATGCCTCATATGATGGGTCTACCTGGTGGGCATTTTACATCTTTGTGAATTTTGGGTAAAAAGTAGAATATTGGGGTCCTGGGGCTGTCAATTCTCAAGAATCTATATTCTCTTATCCTCTAGTAATCTATTAGCCTAATTTATATAGTATTCTGTATCCATAACCACTATTCCCCCGCCCGTTTCAGCTTGTTTAATCGTTATGGTATCATCTCTTGTTAAATTCCAATTTATTTTACTGGATACATCATATTTTCCTAAATCTTCCTTAACTAGTTTCTCGAAGGTTGTGATAAAAGGGCCTTTCTCTTGTGTAGGATAGAAGGTGGATTTCGGTTTGAATTCTGAATGAATGAACTCATTTTGTTTGTTCAAATTAGTTTCTATTGGGTTTTTTTATAAAATATTTGTAATAGTTAATTTTCTAACAAATTGGTTTATATTGATTAGGGTCTCAAATTTATTCATTCTGCAAAAGGGTGCAAAAGTTAGGCTTTTACTAAGAATCTCTTGTTCTTTTTCATTCAGTTCTCTCTTACTGATATTAAAGATACCGCCTGTATTTATTTTGCCTATCTTGTCTTTGTTCTTGCTTTTGTTTGTTCTTCCTCCTCTTGTACCTCTATTGGTCTTTTCCTTTTTGGGGTTTCATACCATCCTCTCTCTTCCTGAAATAATTCCTCTCTGGGTCTTACTTTTTTGGGGGAACGATGTTCTAAAAAATCATTCCTAGCTGGAGGGGTGGAATTGGGTTCATTATGCTCTATTTCTCTAAGGGGTTCAAATCTATTTCTGAGTGGAATTTCCCATTCTCTGTTATTATTTTCTCTTTTATATGTGTTGTTGTCATAATTGGATGTAGTGGGATAAGTTTGTCTCCTCCAATTTTGGTGGTTGTAATTTCTATCCTTATTGTAATCACTATAAGTTGGTCTTTCATATCTCCTATTATATTCTGTAGATGGTCTATAATTTTCATATTGATTGTACTGTCTATATCCTGTTTGATATTCATCCCTCCTATTAAATCTCGCCTTGTCATTAATTCATCAGTTATACTGACTGGATGTATATTGTTTTGTGTTGTATGTCTCATAGTCGTCCCTTATAGTCTGTTCTAAATTAGTCAGATGTTTGCCTATTAGTTCTGTGTCTGGGGTATTCGTCATTAATCCTTGTATCATTCCTAGTTGTTTTCTTTTATCTCCCAAAGATATGATTTATTGGATTCATTGAGGTAGAGTTTGAATTAGATTGTTTCAGTGTGTTTTCATTAGAATTTACTTTCTCTACTTTTGTTGGTTTTTCCAATAAACCATAATCTTCTTGGTCTCTATCGTATTTTTCCACTTATTCATAATAATCATTTCTTTAAATTCCATTAGGTTGTTTCCTATTTCTTTTTGTTGGGAGATGCATTCTACATCATTTTTGTTTGGTTTTAGTGTTTCCCTATATGAATCAATTTTTTTATTTAATTCATTCAATGATATATCTCTAGCTTTGATAATTACTGCCATTAGATCTATGGACACTTTTTCCAAGATTCCAAACCATTCTTTTTATAGGTCATCATTTAATTCAAAATTACAGTTCTTTTTAAGTCTTAGACCTCTTGGTACTATCTTTTTATCTATATATTTCTGTATAAAAGACACTTCATTTTTGTATTTAATTTCTTTTTCTAAGAATTTTTCTAATTCAGAAAGGATTGATAAACTATCTAGATTATCTGGATGATTCTCTTCTATTTGGATCTTAGATATATCTTTTAAAAGTGTCTAATATTTAATATTTCCATTATGTTTGGAGACTATTGGGAGGAGTTAAAACAAGAGTATAAATAAATAGTCTGCAAACGAATGATCAGCTGCTGCACCCAAGAGAGACAATATACTCCTCAAAAGATAGTGTATGCGATTTTGAAAGGTAGAAGAAGGGTGGCGCTATAGGGCTGGATAGTTTTTAAGGGCTAAAAATAGGAGGATATTATTCTAATTTTAAATTTGTATATATTTCACATTTATTAAACAGTACATACATACATAATAAGACACTGGTGTCATACACACTGATATTTTCAAAATAAAATGAATTTAAAACGCAGTATTATGATAAAATGATATTTACTAACTTACACCTAGATTACGAGTTTTGCATTAGAGATTGTGCGGTGCTAACGAGCAGTTTATTCTCACCGCTCACTTGCAGACAACGCTGGTATTACGGGTTTTTACAAAGCCGGCGTTAGCCGCAAAAAAGTGAGCGTAGAGCAAAATTTAGCTCCACATCTCACCTCAATACCAGCGCTACTTACGTTAGCGGTGAGCTGGTAAAACCTGCTCGTGCACGATTTCCCCATAGGAATCAATGGGGAGAGTCGGCTGAAAAAAAAAGCCTAACCCCTGCAAAAAAGCAGCGTAAAGCTCCTAACGCAGTCCCATTGATTCCTATGGGGAAACACATTTATGTCTATACCTAACACCCTAACATGAACCCCAAGTCTAAACACCCCTAATATTACACTTATTAACCCCTGATCTGCCGCCCCCGACATCACCACCACCTGCATTATATTATTAACCCCTAACCTGCCGCTCCGGACACCGCCGTCACCTACATTATACTTATGAACCCCTAATCTGCCTCCCCCAACATCGCCGACACCTACATTTTATTTATTAACCCCTAATCTGCCGTCCCCTATGTCACCGCAACCTACCTACATTTATTAACCCCTAATCTGTCGCCCCCAATGTCGCTGCCACTATAATAAAGTTATTAACCCCTAAACCTAAGTCTAACCCTAACACCCCCTAACTTAAATATAATTAAAATAAATATAAATAAAATTACTACAATTAACTAAATAATTCCTATTTAAAACTAAATACCTATAAAATAAACCCTAAGCTAGCTACAATATAACTAATAGTTACATTGTATCTAGCTTAGGGTTTATTTTTATTTTACATGCAACTTTGTATTTATTTTAACTAGGTACAATAGTTACTAAATAGTTATTAACTATTTACTAACTACCTAGCTAAAATAAATACAAATTTACCTGTAAAATAAAACCTAAAATAAGTTACAATTCCTAACAGCAGATTTGTTATTTGGATATAATGTAAACACAGTTTTTCCTTCAATATGTGGTGTTCTTATAGATTATTAAAATCTTACGATGTCCTATTCCATATATAGAGTAGTTGTAATCCTGTCTACGGATATACCGCAGGGTGTCCATATGTTTTCCAACTAAACGAATCTGCTGTCAGAAATGTTGCTCACATTTTTTTTTCCAAGCTACGAATCTGCCTACTGAACAAATACCAATTCAACCCAGATGTCAATATATACTAGTGTATGGCTTACAATATAAATGTTTTAACTAATTCAAGTTTTACCCATTGGATTTTTTAGTATGCAAAGTTAGCAAATATCATTTTATCATAATACTGCGTTTTAAATTCATTTTATTTTGAAAATATCAGTGTGTATGACACCAGTGTCTTATTATGTATGTATGTACTGTTTAATAAATGTGCGATATGTACAAATTTAAAATTAGAATAATATCCACCTATTTCTAGCCCTTAAAAACTATCCAGCCCTATAGCGCCACCCTTCTTCTACATTTCAAAATCGCATACAGTGCAGCAACTGATCATTAGTTTGCAGACTATTTAACTATTTATTTATACTCTTGTCACCACCAACCACGTCCTGACTTACTGGAAGTGTGTAATCGCTCTTTGCAGATTACGAATAAAAATATCTAACCCTACATCAACAGAATGAACCTTATTCCTCCTATAACATTCAGGTTTGTCGGCCGTAATGGATTTGTGTCACGGTCCTAGCTAGGGAGGAGATTATCTTCTTCCGTACTCTATATGCTGCACCATGGGATGACATGTTCCTCCACTCTAAGCAGGGGATGATAATGGCCCATTCCACTATTACCCCTAGGTTGCGGGCCTTAATCCAACTTATGTCTGCCTGCATGATTTTGATCAACTGAAGGATCGGGACCACCCCTAGATCGTTGGCCCCTAGGTGTAGGATATGAGGCTTACCCTACCTTAACAGGGCCTCAGAGATCAGTGCGGAAAGATGTGGCCAACCCATCCCCCTATTAACTAATCATCTGACTGAAGCTTTGGATGAGGGAAAACCTAAATTCTGGCCCCTAGGAAGCGAGATGCATCGAATGGAGGTCCCGCGGACGTAGGAGTGGCCCACAATCCATATTCATTTCTCTGAAAACAAAAAAGATAAGTGCACGGCATAAAACACAGAAACACAGTTATACAACTGGATGAACATACCCCTTAAATCGATTAGAACGCCAGCGCTCCAAGCACTTAATAGCCTCAAACAAAGAACCCTTAAGGGCTGCATTGGTACCTGCTCCAATACGGAAGGGATGAGGTGCAATTTTAGATACAGCTAACCCAGCCTTGGCCGCTGCTCGTGCCAGTACTCGCCTAAACTGAAACTTGGAAAGAGAACTACTATCATCGTGTATTGGGAATTGACCCTGGTGATTGGGCCTATAAGTCAAATATTAATTAAAGGGACAGTCAACACCAGAATTGTTGATAGATAATATCTTTATTACACATTCCCCAGTTTTGCATAACCAACACAGTAATAATAATACACAGTTTACCGCTGTACATATACCTTGTATCTAAGTTTCTGCAGACTGCCCCCTTATTTCAGTTCTTTTGACAGACTTGCATTTTAGCCAATCAGTGCTGACTCCTAAGTAACTTCACATGCGTGAGCTCAATGTTATCTATATGGCACACATGAACTAACGCCCTCTAGTGGTGAAAAACTGTCAAAATGCATTCAGATTAAAGACGACCTTCAAGGTCTAAGAAATTAGCATATGAGCCAACCTAGGTTTAGCTTCCAGTTAAGAATACCAAGAGAACAAAACAATTGGTGACAAAAGTAAATTGATAAGTTGATTAAAATTACATGCCCTATTTGAATTAATCAAAGTTTACTTCTGATTTGACTGTCCCTTTAACTAACAGAGCCAGGCAGCAGGCACTCCCCGCAAGTGAAGGGATGGTTAACCAGGTGCCCTTTCCTACTTAGTCAGTTTTGGAGTAGGGAATAAACAGGAGGAGAGAATCATGTGATGCATTAATGTGTTCCAATTGTTTTCCTGTGCCAACGTGTCGCTTAGTAGGCGCTACCAATTCCCCCACCCTAAGTGCAGCAGAAAAGGCTAAAACAAAAGCAGTTTTAAACAATAGAAGTTCATAAGGCGAAGCGCAGACGTGCTCCAAAACTGACACTAAGGAATTGTAGGGACCAGCAAGGGCCTGGAGCGAGCTAAGGGTTAAAGTGAAGGTAAGCTTTGGTGAATGAAAGCCTGTTTCTTTAAAACAGGGGCACTTTCATTCATCAAAGTTTACAAAGCAGCCGTTTTGATTAAAAACTTACCTTTTTTTCTTTTTACAGCCAGAGCAGCTTCCCCCTTCTGGAAATCCTCTCTTCACACGTCAGCAATGACTAATCCGGCTTCCTCCAATCACAGCTTTCCCCCCACGGTAGTCATTGTCTGAGGCCATGCCGTGATTGGAGGAAGCTGGATTAGTCATTGCTGACGTGTGAAGAGAGTATTTCCAGGTGGGGGAAGCTGCTCTGGCTGTGAAAAGAAAAAAAGGAAAGTTTTTAATCAAAACGGCTGCTTTGTAAAAATGATGAATGAAAGTGCCCCTGTTTTTAATAGTATTTTTATAAAACGGCTTTAATTCACCAAAGTTTACCTTCACTTTAGGTTGAAATATTTTTTATTATTAAGGTTTCACATCAGATATATCATGACAGAACGGTAGACATATAAACATGACTTAGGGAAAGCCAAATACATGAATCAAAATGATACATTTCAAACCGTCTCTAGTCCCATTTTGTTTCCTTTTTTTTATATATATAGTTTTCCCCCCCTTACGCCCTCCCCTCACCCTCCTCCCTCCTCCCTCTTTAACTCCCAAACTCATAAACTTCTTCTAACTATAAACCTTAAACCGTTCCCGTCGAGCAGTATCCATCAAAATATGCATTTGTTATTTATGTGTTATGACACTAAAGAGTAACCTATGTCCTATAGTGTTTCAAGAGTTTGTCCTACTTATTGATATTTATTCAGGGTCCAATGGATCCAGATGTTATGAAAGTTTTCTACAGTACCCTGCATCCAAGCTGCTGACTCTGACAATCTATAAATATCCTCAATCTTTTCAAGTACCTCATTCCATTCCGGGGCTCCCACTTTCCACTTCCTAGCTATGCATAATCTAGTAGCTGTGCATACTATGTTAATCCATCTATTCGAGGCTGAGTTTAGGGAATCTAAGTGAGTGTGCAGCAGAGCTTTTGATACTGATAGTGTAAAGGAGTCAACCAGTGTTCTCTTAATCAGCTGTTGTAGTTTATCCCAAATTGGTTGTATTTTTGGGCATTCCCACCACATATGTAGATAAGAACCTACCTCTGCACATCCCCTATAACATAATCTATTGCATTCAGGAGTGTAATGTGAAGTCTTTAATGGGGTGAGGTACCATCTATAAGCTGTTTTGATTGAATTTTCTATCAGATCTGCTCCCATCAGGCCTCTACTAAGCTCAAAGAAAATTTGTCTCCATTCATCAGTATTATGGGTTATATCTAAATCATGTTCCCAACTCTCGTGGAGCTTCGGTTTTGTTGTGTTTTTCGCTGTTTGAATGGCTAGATATAGGTGTGTGATCATTTTTTTGTGCCTGCCTGGAGCTATTATGAGTTGTTCCAAAACAGTATTCTTTGTGGTAGAGGAGCCCTGTCTGTATTTGTTTATGGCATGCGAGATTTGGAGGTACAAGAACCAATGTAAAGTGCTCGGGCTGATCTTATCTTTCAATTGATTGAATGTCAACATTTTCCCCTTGTCTATAAAATCTGCCACCCTGTATAGTCCCTTGTTCTCCCATTTGTTTAATTGTTTTTGGAATTCAGTCGGGAGTAACGTCCCTATTGGTTTAATGATAGTCTGTGGTGAAATTAGTTGCAATGTCTTAGTTAGTGAAGACCACAACGCCTTTGAATCTTCAGTGATTCTTAGTTGTGCTAGCCGGCTGGCATTTGTGTCCTTGGGGCTCCATAGAAGCTCCCCTGGATCCACTAGTCCTCTAATGTCTGTCTCTATCATAGGCCACATCATTCCCTGACAATTTTTGCTTAACAATGCACATTGCGCTAGTCTTGCTGCTTGGTAATAATCTCGAAGATTTGGGACTCCCAATCTTCCTAGTTGTTTATGTTGTTTTAAGATGTGCGCTGCTATTCTGGCTTTTTTATGTCCTCTAAGAAATAAAATAAGTTCGGCCTGTAGAGCATCTAGGTCTTTCAATGGGATTTTGATTGGTAGGGCTCTAAATAGGTATAGCAACCTCGGTAAAATGTTCATCTTTATAGCCGATAGTCTGCCTAGCCATGAAAAGTTGCTTTTTTTCAATTTGGATAGATCTTTCCTTATAGTCTTAAATATTGGATTATAGTTGACCTTATATAATGACTCAATTGTGTCTGTGATATATATTCCCAGGTATTTGATGTGCTTATTAGCCCACTTAAAGTCCCAGTTAGCTTCAATTAGTTTTTGTGTCTGCTTTGGTATGTGTAGGGGAAGTGCTTCACATTTTTCTGAGTTCATTTTAAAACCTGAAACCTTGGAAAACTCATCTAGCAAGTGATAAAGGATGGGCAAAGAACGCATAGGCTTTGTGAGAGAAAGCAGGATATCATCTGCAAACAATGTTAATTTGTATTCTCCTCTATTCAATTTGATCCCATGTATTTCTTTAGAATTTCGAATGCAGGCGGCCAGAGGTTCTACACATAAGGCGAACAACAGTGGCGAAAGTGGACACCCCTGGCGGGTACCATTTAGTATCTGTATAGCTCTTGACTGGTAGCCTGCCGCCCTAATTGTTGCAGTTGGGCGTGAATATATATTTTTAATCGCATCTATGAACCGATTGCCAAATCCCATATGCTCCAGAACCACCAGCATATATCCCCAATCCACCCTGTCGAACGCCTTCTCCGCATCCAAAGATAGGAGCAGAGAAGGCATTCCTGTAGCATTCAAATATTCCACTAGAGCTAGTGTGCGTCTTATATTATCAGGTGCTTCTCGATCTTTAATAAAGCCCACCTGATCAGGATGGATTAATGTGGGTAAATACTGCTTAAGCCTGTTTGCCAAAATTTTTGTGAGAATTTTTATGTCCTGATTTATTAGCGAAATCGGTCTATAATTTTGTGTCAGATTAGGGTTTTTCCCTGGCTTAGGGATAACAACTATTTTGGCTTGAAGTAGCTCTGGCGGGATTGGGGAACCTTTCAATATATCATTACAAAATTTGTGTAGATGAGTGGCCAAATCAGTATTGTATAGCTTATAATAGTCCCCTGAAAACCCATCAGGGCCTGGAGCCTTGCCTCGTTTAAGGTCTTTAATAGCTGTTGCTATTTCCTGCAAAGTTATGTCTGCCTCCAGGGAGTTTGCCTCATCTAAATTTAATTTAGGCAAGGTTGCCTTCTTTAATATTTGTTCTCTAAGTTTTATAGTCAGTGGGGAATGACAGACCTTCTTACCGTCATATAATGTTTCGTAATATTTGGCAAACTCCTCTACAATATCCTTAGGGTTAGATGTTAGTGTGCCGTCTGATTTCTGTAAGTGAGCTATAGTGAAGGACTTTGTTTTTTCTCGTAATTTGTTGGCTAAGAACCTATCTGGCTTATTTGCATATAGGAAATAGAATGACTTTAATTTGTTTATGGCTCTCAGGGAGTTTTCAGTCAATATCCTAGCAAGTTCTTTTCTTTTGGTGGTCAGGGTAGTTAAAACTAGGGGGGACAAGGTCGCCTGATGTGATTTCTCTAGCGATTCTATTTCCTTTTGTAGGGAATCTACCTTAGACCTGATCCTTTTCATATACATAGCTTTCTCTTTGATAATCAGCCCCCTCATATATGGTTTATGGGCTGCCCATACAATAACCGGTCCTATGGAAGGGTCAACGTTCAGTCTCCAGTATTCTTTTAGGTTATTCAAGACTTTGGTTTGGATATCTGGGTGTTTTAATAGTGAGGGGTCATAAGTCCAAGATTTCTGTCTATTAAAATCTGTAAAACCGTGCAACTGAACCTGTACTATGGAGTGATCAGACCACACCGACGTATGGATAGACGAGGATATTAAATTAGGTATCAAAGTTTGACTAATGTATATATAGTCCAGTTTAGTATATATTTTATGAGCGGGTGAATAGTAAGTGTGGTCATTTGTTTGGCCATATAGAGTCGTCCAGGTGTCCATTATGTTGTGTGTCTCTAGTTCTTCCCTAATTAACTTAGTGATAGAATTGAGTCTTTTTTGTTTGTTAGTGAGACTATTAGTGCCAGCATCCCTAAGTATCTTTAAATTAACATTAAAGTCTCCTGCCACTATCAAAAGCGTTTGAGACCATTGTGTCAGTAAGTGTGATAGCTTTTTAAAGAACTCATGTTGCCCCTCATTCGGTGCGTAAATGTTGCAAAGTGTTAATGGTGTACCTCGTATACTGCCTCTCAATATAAGATATCTTCCCTCCTTGTCTTTGATCACCTCTTCCTCTACGAATTGCATAGAATCATGTATAAGTATCGATACCCCTCTTTTTTTTTTATCAGATGTGGCGTGGTAGTGTTGTTTAAAATGCTTGTCCCAGTAAGTAGGATATTGGTTATGTGAGAAATGTGTCTCTTGTAGAAATATTATTTTAGATTTCATGTTTCTATATTGAGTGAGTGCCGTTTTTCTCTTCACATTGGTGTTCAGACCCCTTACGTTATGTGAAATTATCTGTATTCTAGAACCCATAACAACCCTTACCTCCCTCCCCCTCATACCTGCTCAGAAGTGCCTTCTGCATTAGACCCCGAGTAACTCCTGTCTTCCTCAGGCCAACTCCAGCATGGAGAAACTTTCTGTGACACTGCTCGACGGTACTTAGCATGGGAACATAAAAACAAAAATTAAACTTAAACATATTAATTTTTGATAGAAAACTGAGATACTACTATAAAGTACTCTCTGTAAGTTTTACTAATATCTCGTTGTCTAGCTAAACGTGCATATAAGAATCCTATTACAACATTAGGATCTCAACATTTCTATGAACATCTCAATCAGTTCAAAGTGTCCTTGTCTCTTGCCGTTACTGATATCTTTCTGGGGCATGAATCTAATTGTTCAGATATCGCTTTATTGCTTCTCTGCTGTCATCAAGCCCAACCTCCAGTATTCCCACCAGTTCTCGGCATGGACCCTTCAGTACTTAAATCTACCAACAATAGGGGAACTTTTACCTTTCTCCTATCTTACCCACAGCTATTCACAATGTGAGTCTTAATGGGGCTGCTGTGCAAGTTTGTTTTACCTCTAATAATTGTGACCTATTCTCTCCCTTTGGGGAAGGCAAAGCAACTCTGTCAATTTAGAAAGTTATTTTCAGCCATCTAAATCCTGTTGGGTGTTCAAGGTCTCTGCTTCCTCTTAGAGACTCTCGTCCAGCGACCATTTTGAATAGTCCCTTTTGGTAATAGTGGTCTGGCTTTGATGATGTCTTGGGGGTTGTCTGGAAGTTCCGGACATTCTAGCTTTAGTAATTGACACAGTCCTGGTATGTCCTGGTGTTCTTTAATAGTGTAAGTGTTGCCTTCATGGAGTACGTGCAGGGCAAAGGGGAATCCCCACATATATGTGATTTGACTTTTCCTCAAGAGTTGCGTCAACGGACGCAGGGCATATCTTCGTTGTAGGGTTTTGACACTGAGGTCTTGATAGAATTGTACAATTGAGCCTTTAAACTTGAAAGTAGGGTTTTTTCTCGCCGCCGACATAATCTCTTCCTTCTCTTGGAAGCGGAAAAGTTTCGCAATTATATCTCTCGGGGGTTCTGTCTCTTTGGGTTTAGCTCTTAGAGCTCTATGAGCCCTTTCTAGTTGAAATTTCTCCTCTGAAGACACCCCTGTGATGGCCTGAAATAATTGCCGTAAATAGTCCCCTAAAGCAGATGGCGTAACTGATTCTGGAATGCCCTTCAGTCGTACATTACACCTCCGACTCCTGTTTTCCAGGTCTTCCAATTTGTCATTCATGTCCGCCAGCTCTTGCTGATGGTCTTTTAGTTGTTGCTTGACGTTGGTAATATCTTCCTCCATTGTTTCTTCTTTTTCCTCCAGCGTCTCAAGTCTATTGCCCATTTCTGAAATGTCCTGTTTAATTTTTGTAAGGCTATTTGTAACTGTGTTCTGTAGAGCGTCCATCTTCTCCCACATTTTGTCAAATATAGAAGCAATATCCTGTTTGGATACAAGATTCTTAATATCAGATTTGGTTATAGGTATATTGCTGCTTTCTGTAGGATTGGCTTCTATGTCCTCATCCATCTCCTCCACACCCATGTCAACTTCTTTTTCCAATATCTTATCTCCTTTTTGGGGTTTAAAGAAGAGACTTGCTGCCGCTGACTTAGGTGTGCAGCTTGGTTTGCCTTGTCTCCTAATTGACATGATATGATTTTAGTAGTAGATGGGTTACTCGAGTGTTTATGTGCTTCTTGTGATAAGAAGTTTGCAGTGTGTCTGATGCAGAGCTGTTTTGGCGCCTAAAATGCTTTGCTGTAATGTGCAGTCTTGCTAAATAAAATTTTAAGCCAAGCCAGTAGTCATACTTTATTATTGTACACACTGTGGGATCTTTTTTTGTTTCTCCTCTCTCCTCTCTTTTAAACCCTTCAGCTCCATAAGTAGTGTGACTGACTTTAATTAGCTACTGTATGCAAAAGTCTTTTAGATACAGAATTCAGTTTCTTTTTATGCCTCTCCTGAGTTTTTTCTCTGCCTAGCGACGATTCCCCTTTCTGATAGCTTTTTTTTTTTTTCCAGACCCAGCACTGATCAGCTTGTACTATAAAAGGTATTTGTGGCTATTTCATGTTTACTGCTGATTTTCTATTTTCATTTATGGTATAAACATTTCCCCCGGTCTTAAATAATATATGCGTGTGCCGGAGCTTGTCCGGTCTCCCACGTGGTTACTCACTCATGGCGGCTCAGCTCCTTTATCCTCCTTCTACTTTCCTCATTACATGCCGTGTAGCGTGTGAGTTCTTTTCTGTACACCGGAGTGCTTTCACGCTGACCTCCGGTGTCAATAACACTATCTCCGCTTGGCTTTTTCGCCCGGTAGCGTTAAACTCCTGTTAGGGCTGTAACTCAGGTCTCCATTGCGCCGGGTCCGTTCTGCCTTATGTTGCTGGGTCTAGCGCCTGTTTAGAAGGCAAGTAGTGAGTAGTTTGATGCTAGGTCAATACCGGAGCAGTCTGGTATACTTTTAAGGACACTCTATTGGAGTTTTCATGTCAAATCTCCATTATAAAAGATAAATGCACCCAGAGCAGACACACTATGCGTCCTCCATTATGCTTGCCTAGGCTCCGCCCCTTACCTTCACTTTAAGGGTACAGGAATGTGAGATAGGAGAAGAGGATGGGCATAGCTGGGGCAATAAAACTGCATGGCTAGGGGTGGGCCCCCCTCTCCTTACTTTATAAGCACCAGGCATTGCTGCCTCCTCTTCTTTTATCTGGATGCAAAAGGCTGAGAAGTAAAAGGCTGAGAAGTTTCAGAATGCAGCATTCCAGACGAGCAGTTCTTCCCCCAAAGCATTACCAGGATGAAAAGAATGAAGAAAATCCTAGGAAATCAATAAAAAAGATACGTTTTCAAAATCAGGAGATAAACAATACAGATATCATTTCAGATTCTCAAATGATCCGAGCCTCTGATTTAGTACAGCCAGATGAGCCCCTGCTACTGTCTCTCATACAGGCTCCTCAATCACTAGATGAGGTGGAAAGTGCAGTATCAAAGCCTTTAATACCCAATTTAGAGGTATCTTCTTTATTTGCAGCTATACCTCCTGCAGCTGCATTTGCTGTTTCAAAGTTTTTAACTTCAATTGCAGCCGCAATGGCTGCTTCAGCGCCTAGTCAGGGCTCCATTCCAGTTGCATTCCCTAAATACAAATACAGAGTCCCATGCATCATGGCTACCGGCCATTAATGAGCACCATGGGACCCCTATGCTTCCTAGTCTGGCTCCTCTGCTGCAATCTGCGCTTCTGCAGGGTACCGCCCCTTCCGCAACACTTCTGCACCCTAACGGTTGGCCTCCTTACCCCCCAGCATCTAATCATCCTCAGGATTGGACGCCTTGCCCTCCGCTACCCAATCTGCATGCAATGCTGCCTTATCAGCCCCACGAAAGCCCCCTTACCCTCCAGTACCCACCCATCCTCCAGTCCCTGGGCCTCCTTCTCAGGCCTTGCGGCCTACTTCCAGTTAATCTGAATCCTTAGTGACGTCGCCGGAAGTGACCGCGCCGTGTGCGGCAACTTCTGGTTTACACAGTAACGGATACCAACAGGATTGGACGGTCCCTCTGGAGCACAGGGAAGGTGAGTACCAGTAGGCAACCTTGGGATGGGGGAGACAGGGTTTAGGTGAGGGGGTTAACGGCAGTGGCGGAGGTGGCGGATCGAGGGGCCATGAGTACATCCAGAAACTATCCATTACCATCTACTTCATCAGCACTGACATCACAGGACCATCAGCAGACCAGGGTGATCCAAGGTCAGCGAATCACGGTGAGCTCACTGCATTTACACCTGACCACCATGACTCTTCTGACTCCTCTCTTACTGAATCCGTATCAGATAGTAGTGACACATCTTTAGGACTCCACAGTAAGGGACAACAGAGGATGTTCAGAATGATTAAAAAGATTTTAAAGGGTGGTACTTCGGGGGCCTTAAAGCAAACCAGTGTAGTGCCAGCACAGCCCCCTCACAGAGAAATAGGACCCCCTTTGGTTAATGATTTAATACATACACACGCTGCCATGTAAGAGCGAAAGGCAGTGGTATATGGTGACTCTCACCCATCTAAAATGTATTCCCTACACGCCCATCTGTGACCCAAGGTCATAAAGCGGATTCAACAGGGTAAATATGTTAATATATTTGACTTGTCAGTGGAAGCTTACAGACAAAGGGAAAGGAGCTCTGATGGGACAGGCCCTAAAAGATTCAAGCGACCTGACACGTTTGATAAATGGCTTTTATGTTTTAGGGTCTTCTCTTCATGCTATTTAGAAAAATACCCCTCACAGAATTTAGCTATTCTAAAATACATGGATACCATACACTGGATCCAGAAACATTATGGTGAAGGAACATGGAGGGACTATGATTCCGAGTTCTGACGTAAAATGGCGGGTAATACCATCCTAACACTTGACTACACCGATTCGCAATTATGGCAGCGAATGGGCCACCATAGTTCTTACGCCCCTCAATCCACTAGCCCACATGCGCAGCCATTTCAAGGGAACAGACCTAGAAAGAGAGGGGGTACATGTTGGTCATATCAAGTGAAAAAATGTGACAGGGGTAACTCATGTAATTTTAGACACGCATGCAAGTTCTGTGCAGGTCCACATTCAGGGTGTGATTGCCCCAAAGTAAGGACAACCCCCCAGCTAGAAGAGCACATGCAGCAAACCCTATGGAAAAAAGCAGAGTCTCCGGTGCAGGCTCGCGAGCTTGAACCTTGGTTGCACACATACCCAGATCAGGCGGCTGCCAGGTGATTATAGGAAGGGTTTAGCAATGGTTTTATCATCCAAATATACGCACAAATCAAGGGTTCAAGGATACACCGAAACCTAATTTCTGCTTATCAACACCCCCAGGCAGTCTTAGATAAACTTAATAAGCAATTATCTCTAGGAAGAATAAGAGGTCCATTTTCAGACCCCCACTCCCAAACCTAGTAGTGTCCCCACTGGGAGTAGTGCCCAAGAAGGAGCATGGCAAGTTTCGCCTCATTCAGCACCTTTCTTACCCTAAGGGTAGTTCAGTTAATGATGCCATAGACCCTCAACTCACTTCAGTGCGATATCAGTCTTTTGATAGCGCATTGGATGTAGTGAGACGGGCAGGAAGAGGGGTTTTATTGGTGAAACTTGATATAGAAGTGCATTCCAGTTGTTGCCCCTTCATCCATCCTTTTTCCCCCTTATGGGTTGTAAGTTCCAGGGCATATATTATGTAGACCGCTGCCTACCTATGGGTTGCGCCCTTTCTTGTGCTCTATTTAAGACATTCAGTACTTTCTTGCATTGGGCGGTAGCCCGCAGCACTGGCAGCGACTTATTGGCCCATTATCTGGACGACTTTCTCCTAGTAGGGAAGCACGATTCAGATGAATGTTTGCCCTTAATGTCCAAGATCCATAGACTAATGTCCCAATTCGGAGTTCCCCTAGCTGAGGACAAAACTAAGGGCCCCACAACATGGCTAACCTTCCTGGGAATAGAGATAGACACAATGGAAATGTTTTGTAGGCTGCCATGCTTGAGGCAGTTAGAGCGTCCGCTTCATGGCAGGTCATTACCCTTCATCAATTGCAGTCCCTCTTAGGTCTCCTCAACTTTGCATACAGGGTCATACCCATGGGGTGGGTCTTTAATCGCAGGCTAGAAAGGCAGCTTAGCGGCAGGATTAAGCCCACTGAAAAAATATATGTCTCTAAGAATATGGTAGCTGACGTCTTAGCTTGGGAGTCCTTTCTTCAACAGTTCAACGGTGTGCAGCTGTGGCGCTCAGGACCAATATCGAGTCAGCTTCAGCATCTGTTCACGGACGCAGCGGGGGCTCATGTCTGCGAGGCTTATTTTCAGGGGGAGTGGGCTGCCGGTCAGTGGTCAAGCCAATGGACGAATCTGGGCTTGACCCGCAATCTTACTCTCCTAGAACTTTTTCCCATAGTCTTATCTGTTGAACTTTGGGGCAAAAAATTTGCTGACAAAACAGTTGTGTTCTGGATAGATAATATCAGCGTTGTGTATGCAATCAACAACCTGTCCGCAACTTCGGCCAGGGTGGTCAATTTGCTTACACCTAGTAGCATCACCTAGTACTACGCTGCTTAGAGCTCAATATCCAATTTCAAGCTAGACACGTCCCAGGGGTCAACAATGTAGTGGCTGATGCATTATCCAGATTTGAGTGGGAGACATTTAGTTTCAAATGCAGCCTTAGTAGGATTAAAATGTCAGGATTTCCTTTGGCAGCTTATAGGTCCTGGATAGCCTTAATGCCCCTGGTACGGGCCTCCTTAGCCACGTCCACTTGGTACTGATATGTGAGGCACTGGAATGAATGGAACCAATTTTGCAGTTCAAAGGGCGTAGAAACTACTGAGGGATCCCAGGCATTCTTATGTGAATGGCTGGTGAGTTTGCATGCCACAGGCGAGCGGCAGGGTGCTAATAAGTCCTGACTCGCAGCACTATCCTTTTTCTACCTTTCATTGGCATTACCTAACCCAGCTAATTCTTTTTTTGTCCACCAAGCTGTAAAAGGATGGGGCAGATCTCAGCCCAGTCACAAAGATGTCCGGGAACCCATTACACAGGACCGGCTTGAGCGCTTGTTCTCCAAGTTGGAGGGCCTCTGCCACTCTTCGTTTGAATTGTTATTGTTCAGAACAGCTTTTGTATTTGCTTTTTCAGCAACCCTTAGGGTCAATGAGTTAGTAACCCCGACCAAGTGGACATTAGGTGTAGGAGTGCAATTAGATCACATTAGGGCCTCCCAGATGCTATTCTTTTGTTTATCCCTCACTCCAAAACTGACCAAACAGGGAGGGGCATGTGGCTTACTATTGCTCCAGTTGCGGACAGCACTTGCTGCCCAGTGCACCCAGTTAAGGCTTACTTAGTGCAGAAAGCAAAAATGCAAGGTCAGTTTCTAATTAACGCAGATGGGAAGTCCTTATCTAAATTTCAGTTCAGGCGTGTATTGAATATCGCTGCAGCTGCGGCAGGCCTAAACGTACAGAAAATCACGCCGCTCCCTTTTCGAATTGGTGCAGCCACTAGTGCAGCATTTATGGGTTCCTCAACCAAGGACATCAAGCGCATGGGCTGGTGGCGCACTAATTGCTTTAAGGGATATGTCCAGCTAATTGTATAAAATATGCACACTGTTTTCCTCTGTATTCTAATCTTCCTTGTTTTCACAGGAGTGTCCTCAGGAGCTAAACAAATTTGGGTTGTGGGGCATTCCTACATCCACTGGGCTTCCTTACGTTGCATCTCACTTCCCAGTGGCCATAATTTAGGTTTTCCCTCCTCAACAACATCCATCAGATGGTTGGGGAGTCAGGACATGTGTTGGCCACAGTTACCAGAAGTCATTTCGGAGGCCCTGTTGAGATGGAGGAAGCCTCACGCATTCCTAGAATCATCATAGGGTGGTCGAACATTATCCCCCACAGGCAATGGGCCCATTTGGCTTCTCATGGGGCAGCTTATAGAGTGAGAGAGAAAATTAATTCCTCCCTAGCTAGGACCGTCAGAGTCGGATGGTTTCGTAATACGTCACGATTCCATCACGGCCGACAGATCTGAGCTATATAGCAGGGATAAGGTACACCTAACGGATGTAGGTCTGGATCAGTTTATTACAAACCTATGGAAAGCTATTTCCCCCTTCCTGTAAGTCAGGTTGTGGTTGGTGGCGGCAAGGGCATCAGTAAATGCTTCCTTGTGGCGGGAGGTCACGGACCGGTGTTGAGTTGGAGAAGGTCACTAGGGGGAGTGATGGACAAATTGCAGAGGGGAGGCGGTATACCTCAGGTGCGCAAGAGGTAACCCCTCCCCCGGGTGAGGTGGTCACTTGATCTCAGTAACCTCTCAGTTACATCTACAGTGGGCAGTGCCACGTCAACTGTTGATCCCGTCTTGGGGGGCCGTTGATCTCCTGTGGTATTGGGTTAGTTGATCTCTGTTGCCATTATCATAGTAATTTACCTGTTGGGTCATATTTAGTAGTGTTAAGAGTTAATAAAATAATTTTTGACCTGTGATGGTCAAACATTTTCCCATTAAGAAGTTGTCTGTGTCTTATTTCAGTAATTAAGCAGTGTTTAGAACTTTGAGTTATACATAGTGTTAAGTTCCTCTTTTGCTGGAAAGACCGATAGGCCTTTAATCCCTTAAGGAAGTGTAGGGCCCAGCATGGGCCTGGAGCGAGCTAAGGGTTAAGGCTGCAGGAATGTGAGATAGGAGAGGAGGATGGGCATAGCAGGGCTAGGGGGGTGGGCCCCCTCTCCTTACCTTATAAGCTGGACACCAGGCATTGCTGCCTCCTCTTCTTTCATCTGGATGCAAAAGGCTGAAGACACTAACCACTCAAGCCGATCTTTGTGCTACGGCTGGGATCTCCCCCACCCTTTTAGGGCTTTGTGGATGAAAAAAGAATTGGCTGATGAAAAAAGAATTGGCTGGGTCAGGTAAAGATAAGGTACGGAAAAAGAAAGATAAAGCTGCTAAGTGGAAATGTATAGTTCCTTGATGAGCGTTAGCTTGCCTCAAACTCACCAGCCAGTCACATAAGGTCACCTGCGATCGCTTAGTAGCATCAACACCCATTGAGCTGCAGAACTGATCCCATTCGTTCCAGGCTCTCACCTCAGAGTGTCAAGTAGATGGGGCTAAAGAGGAAAGTAAATCTATCCAGGAACGATAAGCTGCCAAAGAAAATCAGGACAGTTTAAACCAGCATTGGGAACTAGAAGTGTAAAATTCCCCCACTCAAATCTAGAAAGGGCGACTGCTTTGACATTATTGACCCCTGGGACGTGCCTAGCTTGAAATTGAATATTGAGCTCTAGACAGCGCAACACCAAGTGACGCAGTAAGTTAACTACCACTGCTGAAGTGGCGGAAATGCAAAAAATGGCAATTACACAAAAAGACAATTATTAACCTGTTAAAACACAAAAAATAATAAAACATACAAAAAACAATGCGTTAGTGCAAAAAGGATATGTCCAAAAAAAGTCAATTGGAGACTAAATACCAACTCCAACAGGTATTACTTAAAAGCCAAGCGACTAATTGGTGAAACAATCGTTGGATTTGAGCATGTGATGTCACATTGTGGGCGGAAACCAACCTTCTGAACTGCAAACCGTAATCATAGACATTGTTTACAATTTACAGTCTGTGTAATAAACGGATGTTCTAGCTGTGGTTGTTCTCTGTAAACCCCTGTGATTTTAAAACGTTTTAATAAATTGTTTTAACATCCATCTGAGTTCACTTCTATCTGCTCCTGCTGAAGTCTCCCATTGCTCTTATATCTAGAGCTTGATGTGAAGCTCTGCAGTATGTGAGTATACAACTTACATGTGAATTAACCCTGTAGTCTCACAGGACTTCACCATTGGCAGCATTGATCTGTTTTATTTGAGGTTAACCCTTGGAGTTCGACTGCAGAATTAATTGCCACTGAGAAGTAATCCCTGGGATCACTTATGCACATTTGGAGTTGGGATTTCGTCTCCAATTGACTTTTTTGGACATATCCTTTTTGAACTAACACATTATTTTTTGTTTAATTAATGGCATATACTACACTGAGATTATCTGTCCAGAACACAGTCCTGTTTGAAAATCATCTGCCCCAGAGTTCAATGGACAGGACTATAGTAAAAAGTTCCAAGAGCTTAAGATTGTGTGTCAAGTCCTGGGTTGTCCACTGACTAGGCCACTGCCCCACGCTCCACTCCCCATGAAGAGGTTCAGAAGTTGACTAGAAACTGGACCTGTGCACCAGTAGTGAACTCCGTCGAATTTCTTAAGAAAGTTTACCAAATTTGCAAATCAGCTACCATGTCCCTGGAAAGGGCAATCCTGTCTGAGGGTTTCAATCTACCACCAAGTTGCCTTTCAAACCTACGATTGAATACTTGTGCCATAGGGATGACCCTGCATGCAAAATTAAAAAGCCCCAGGAGTGACTGCAGTTGTTGCAAAGTAAGGACTTGTAGGAAGCAGCCGCTCTAACCGCCCCCAACATGAATTATATTTTATCTAAAGGAAGCCTGCAATGCATATGCACAGTGTCTATTTCAATACCTATACATTTTAGACACGTGGAGGGGTCCTGAGACTTATCCTCAGCTAGGGGGACTCCAAAGTGGGACATAAGCCTACACATTCATTAGGGTCAAACACTCATCTGAGTCCTTTCTCCCAACCAAGAGGAAGTCATCAAGGTAATGGGCTATAGAATCGCTGCCCACTCTGCAGGCCACTGCCCAGTGCAGGAAAGTGCTAAAGGATTCAAACAGGACACAGGAGAGAGTGCATCCCATGGTTAGGCAGTGATCCACATAGTACACACCCTGAAACTTACAACCCATAAAATAAAAACAGACGGGTGAAGGGGTAGCAAACTAAATGCAGATGTGACCCTACACTGTGCTGAGCGCCTATGACCGGGACTGTGGGGGACCCAACTGTACTGTGTTGCTGCTCACCCCTGATGACCCACACCTGACTGCCCATTCCAAAGGTCGCCTCTTGGTACTCACCTGCATGGAGCTCTAGAGGGACCGTCTTGCTGCTCTGCCACCTCCGACTGTTGTAAACGCAAAACCAAAAGTTGCTGCACCCATGACGGCAACTTCCAGTGATGTCATCGAAGGGCCCAAGAGGGTAGGAGTAGGACATGAGGCCAAGTAGGGGGCCAGTAACAATGGCGGAGCAGAGGAGGTGGCAGAAGAAGCCATTGCAGCCACAATGGATGTCAGGAAGGATGAAACTGTGGATGCGGTGGATGGCGGTATAGCCACAAACAGTGATGACACAGGGATGTCAGGGAAAGAAGGGTGAGACTCTATACCACCAGCTATGAGGGGGGATTCAAAGGCCTCTATTGGACTTGATGGTTGCAAATTATGGGCCTGATGTATTTGCTTGTGTACAGTGTCTTCCTGAGCCTTTACTATCTGTGAGTCATCGATAGTGTCTAACTCAGGGCTCCATGTCAAAATTTAATTAATTTCTCTGCCACTACTGTTAGTTGCTGAGATGTGGGAGGTATGTAATCATCCACATCAGAAACTACAGTGTCTGTACTTATCTGTTTTGCTGTGGATTTCTTAGGAAGAGCTTTATCCTGCTGATACTGATATCGTCTAAGAGGTAAAGCTGAATGCCTGGAACGCTGCATGCTGAAAGAGGCCTGACGAATTGTACCAGAAAGTAGCAGAGACGTCTCAGCTTCGCATCCAGATGGAGAAGAACACAGGGGTTCAGCTTATAAGGTAGGAGGGGCCTTCCCTGACTCTGCAACATTGTTGCAACTACTATACCAACCCTCTTCTCCTATCTCACTATCCTACAGCCTTAACCCTTGGCACACTGGGCTCTACACTACCTTACTCTGAATATCAAATGAGCAGCAGAGAACACAGTGAGAACACAGTTTGGCACAATTGCAGCGGCTCAGTAGTTTCAATGTTTTAAAACCCAGATTAACAGTGTGAAAGCTTTGTAAAGTTCCCTATTGTAAACAGGATAAGTTGCAGACACTTTCTTTTGCTATATACTAATATCCTACATTATTAAGCTTGTTGCTAATAGACTAAAACTTTGACAAACAAAATAACATGTTTCTTTGTAGAATAAACAAAGTAAAAATATATAATAAACAATTTTACAACATAATACAAATGTATAATACCCATAATGCACCAGTTCTAGATTCCTTATTAATGTGATTAGTTTTATTTTTTATCACCAAAGGTATTCGGCATCACATAGTGAAGCCATTCCATGGATGTAACTTGTGTATCAATGAGTAAACGTCACACTGCACAGGTATGTTCTAATGCTATTTAAATGCACCATGCACATTTCAGTTTTGAGCTATCCCTTTAATTAACTGTATATATTACTCACATTTGCATGCTTGACTTCTTAATGAGAGCAATTAAAGAGCATTGTTATTGCTGCGTGCAATGCTGATCTCTTGCTGTTTGGGACCAATTACACATTTTCCAGTACAGCAGTTGCTGGCGCTACAATGGAATGTCATGCTGGATTGTTAATAACACATGGAAACAATCTATTACAGCTCTCCTCTAGGGATGGTCAAATACTTTAACTGAAGATAACAAACTGCTCACATTCTTGCCAAAATATGAAGCATTGTTTTGTGCAAATGCAAGTTATCAGATGTAATTTTATTCACATTAATGACCAGGGACATAAAAAACAATAATACAATTCTGTAATGTGCTAGAGACCTTATTTCACTATGGGGTTGATCACAATTGCTAAATATTGGAATGTTATTGGCTGCCAATTAACCCTTTACAGACATCCCCAGCTGGAAAAACTCATTTCAGGGATGTGCCCCCCCATGTGCCCCCCTGCCCCAATTCAGAAATCCTCAGTGCTCTGATTATGAAATAGTTGAAAATATTATCACAAAAAATGAAAAGATGAACCTTGCATGTAAAAGTATATATATATATATATATATATATATATATATATATATATATATATATATATATATATAAAACCATGTTATAGCTATAAAGTATGGGAGTCTGCACAATATAAAGTATGGGAGTCTGCACAATATAAAGTATGGGAATCTGCACAATATAAAGTATGGGAGTATGCACAATATAGAGTATGGGAGTCTGCATAATATAAAGTATGGGAGTCTGCACAATATGAAGTTGGGAGTCTGCCCAATATAAAGTATGGGAGTCTGCACAATATAGAGTATGGGAGTCTACACAATATAAAGTATGGAAGTCTGCACAATATAGAGTAGGGGAATCTGCACAATATAAAGTTTGGGAGTCTGCACAATATAAAGTTTGGGAGTCTGCACAATATAAAGTATGGGAGTCTGCACAATATAAAGTATGGGAGTCTGCACAATATAGAGTTTGGGAGTCTGCACAATATAGAGTTTGGGAGTCTGCACAATATAGAGTATGGGAGTCTGCACAATATAGAGTATGGAAGTCTGCACAATATACAGTTTGGGAGTCTGTACAATATAGAGTTTAATTGATAGTTGCACCACCAAGTTACCAAAATAAAGTGCTTTTATTGAGCCAAATACCAAAAAATCAGCAACGTTTCTGACAAATGTCCTTAATCATGCATAGTTAAACAGACGCTGATTCCATTCTTAAATACCTAAACAAGTCCCACCTTCCAAGTTAATTAAATCACCAGTGTACAACAGGTGCAATACCTTTACCAAATACTACCACCTAGTGGTCATACAAAAAATCACAAGCAAATATTTTTTATTTTTTCTCTAAAACAACAAAGAATTTACACATAGCCAGAATATATATATATATATATATATATATATATATATATATATATATATATATATATATATGCAGTGCAAGCATATATGTAATACATGATATATCCCTAGATAAATACTTCATTGTATAATTTACAGCATATATTCAAATGATGAAACATGTATTACCAATATTGACAAAAAATATTTATAGAAAAATTGACCAGTCTAGTTCTTTGTTCATGCCACCTGGAAACAATGTACCTAGCTCATAAATCCAGAAAGCTTCACGTTTTTTTAAAAGTTTGACATGATCACCCCCCCTCCTAGGATATTTAACCTGCTCAATTATTTGGAACCTTAATTGACTAAGGTTATGGCCTGCTGACAAAAAATGATGGGCTACTGGGGCATCAATTTTCTTAGTCCTAATGCAACGTTTGTGCTGGACAATGCGTTCACGTACACAGCGTGAGGTCTCCCCCACGTACCCCAGCCCACATGGGCATTTAATTAAATAAACAACGAAGTCAGTGTTACAGGTATAGTGCCCTTTGATGGAATATTTTTTACCTGTACTTGGATGACTAAAGGTTGGCCCTTTAATTAAACTATTACAGTTTGAACACCCTAAACAGGGAAAACTACCCAAGTTCTTCTTACCAATATATTTTTGGGCAGGACCCTTAAAGGGACCAATATCTGCCCTTACCAAAGCATCCTTTACATTTTTGCCCCTTTTAAAAGCAGGCATGGGGGGAATTTTAAATTTTTGAACACCTGGATTACAAGTGCTCAAAATGTGCCAATGTCTACAGAGAATTCTCAGAACCTGTTGATTCCAAGGTGAATATTGACTCACAAATACTAATCTAGAGGGTTTTTGGTCTGAAAGTTTTTTCTTTTCTAATAACATTTGTCTAGGGGTACTTAATGCATTCTCAATTTCAGTTTCAATAAGCTCACGAGGATATCCTCTTTGTAGGAAATGATCCCCCATTTCTTTAAGTCTATCCTTAACCACTGTTTCCTCAGACACAATACATCTCACACGTAAGGGATCTAACCAACGAAGGGGGATGTGCACTCTTGTAGTGCAGAAGAGTGTTGCAATCTGTTGTTTTCCTATACAGGTCTACTGTCAGGCCTGATGTACATTTTGACACAACTGTGTCCAGAAATACAACACTCTCCTCACTAGAGACTAACTTAAACCTGATGTGACTTGTAGCTGTGTTTAAATCATTAACCACATCATCTATATAGCGCCACCACATTAAAAATAAAGGATTACTATGTACAAAATGTTCTTCAAACATATTCATAAAAATGTTGGCGTATGTGGGGGCGACATTGGAACCCATGGCTGTACCTTGGAGCTGAAGATAATAATTATCTCCAAAAAAATAATAATTGCATCTTAAAACAATATTCAATAACTGCAAAATAAATTCTGCCTGTGGAATAGTATATCTGTCGGATTCACTTAAAACCTTTTCAACCGCTCCAATACCTGCCTCATGGGTAATAGCTGTATATAATGATGTTACATCAAGGCTAAAAAGAATGCCTTTATTTTCCTCCAAGTGTAAATCATGTAATTTGACCAAAAAATCCCCTGTATCTTGGATATATGAACTAGACATCACAAAAGGCCTAAGTGCTTTATCTAAATATATGGATACTCTGGATAATACTGAGCCCATGCCTGCCATGATTGGGTGGCCCGGGGGGGCTTGTAAATCCTTGTGTACTTTCGGCAATGTATACATCACTGGAGTGATGTCTTTTGATTCAAGAATAAACCTCCTTACATCTTTATTAATAATGCCATTTTTAAATGCAAAGTTAACACAAGCCTCAATCTCTTTTTTCACCTCAAAGATAGGGTTGTGGGTCAATGGTTTATAAACATCAAGATCAGATAATTGTTTTTGAATTTCTTGGACATAGTAATTCTTGTCCAATAAAACAATTGACCCACCCTTATCCGCTTCTTTCACTACCAGTTGTTTATTACTACTTAAACTGTCCAAAGCATATTTATCCTCAGATATAAAATTTTTATTGTTCCTTTGACAATTTTTATGGAACCCAGATACCTTATCCAAAGCCTCAGCATCTTTTTGCACCAATTGAATATATGCTTGAACCCCAGGGTTAACCTGTACATCAGGCATATCAGCAAAAAAGCTTTTTAATTATAACATTCTAAAAAAAACGGTTTAAGTCCTTTTGCAATTCAAACTTGTCACACTTGTTTTGGGGGCAGAAGGAAAGTCCTTTATCCAGTAACCCCTGTTCTGCAGATGTCAATGTCACTTTACTTAAATTTATAGTTACATTTTGCTGCTGCGGGTGTTCACTCTCCGACTGCGAGATGATCCCTGATGACGCTGCATCTCTCCTTTGGCGACTCCACTTGTGTTTCCTGCCTCCACGCCTTTTTGGTGCAGCTCTGTGTCTGATTCCCCCGACCCGGACTCCGATGATGTGCCTTGAGAGCTGTGGTAACTGTATCTTGCACCGGATCTCTGTGATCTGCGTCGTCGGAAACCGGAAGTGTCACCGCCAATCCTGCTCCTAGGATCACTAGACCAACGATACACAGTTCCGGAGGTGTAAGCACTCTCATCACGGGCAAACTTCTGTTTTTTTCGTTCCTGGATCTCCTTCTTTAAAGTATCGACTTGTGCATCAAGGGATGAAATCAATGAATCCATCTCTGCAGCAGGTAAGCTCACAGCCAATTCTTTTTTCATTTCATCCATCTGGGTACTCTGTTTTTCGATCTCCTTTTGCAGACATTCAACAGTTAATACCATTAAATCGAAACTGCATTTATTTAGAATCATCTCAAACTTCTGACAGTAGTCTTGATTGTCTTTCATCAAAGTGGGTCTGGTGTTCATACGTAATCCCCTAGGGATACCTTTTACTCTGTGGTATTCAGCCAAAGTCACTGCATGCAGCTCAAAAGCAACATGTTTTTTGCTTAAGTATTCCAGACATCACTCCAGTGATGTATACATTGCCGAAAGTACACAAGGATTTACAAGCCCCCCCTGGCCGCCCAATCGTGGCAGGCATGGGATCAGTATTATCCAGAGTATCCATATATTTAGATAAAGCACTTAGGCCTTTTGTGATGTCTAGTTCATATATCCAAGAAAAGGGGATTTTTTTGTCAAATTACGTGATTTACACTTGGAGGAAAATAAAGGCATTCTTTTTAGCCTTGATGTAACATCATTATATACAGCTATTACCCATGAGGCAGATATTGGAGCAGTTGAAAAGGTTTTAAGTGAATCCGACAGATATACTATTCCACAGGCAGAATTTATTTTGCAGTTATTGAATATTGTTTTAAGATGTAATTATTTTCTTTTTGGAGATAATTATTATCTTCAGCTCCAAGGTACGGCCATGGGTTCCAATGTCGCCCCCACATACGCCAACATTTTTATGAATATGTTTGAAGAACATTTTGTACATAGTAATCCTTTATTTTTATCGTATGGCGTCACCTGGTAGCGCTATATAGATGATGTGTTTGGCATGTGGGGGGGTGGGTGACATTGGAACCCTGGTAAATTTTGTTAATGATTTAATCACAGCTACCAGTCACATCAGGTTTAAGTTAGTCTCTAGTGAGGAGAGTGTTGTATTTCTGGACACAGTTGTGTCAAAATGTACATCAGGCCTGACAGTAGACCTGTATAGGAAAACAACAGATTGCAACACTCTTCTGCACTACAAGAGTGCACATCCCCCTTCGTTGGTTAGATCCCTTATGTGTGAGGCATATTGTGTCTGAGGAAACAGTGGTTAAGGATAGACTTAAAGAAATGGGGGATTGTTTCCTACAAAGAGGATATCCTCGTGAGCTTATTGAAACTGAAATTGAGAATGCATTAAGTACCCCTAGACAAATGTTATTAGAAAAGAAAAAAAACTTTCAGACCAAAAACCCTCTAGATTAGTATTTGTGAGTCAATATGCACCTTGGAATCAACAGGTTCTGAGAATTCTCTGTAGACATTGGCACATTTTGAGCACTTGTAATTAGGGTTGCACCGATACCATTTTTTTAAGACTGAGTACAAGTACCGATACTTTTTTCAAATACTCACCGATACCAATTACCGATACTTTTTTTAATGTCATATGACAGTTTACAAAGCACAATACAGACTAATGATTTAAGATCGCTTCTTTATAATTATGAACTGTAACTCAAAAGACATTTTGAAATAATAAAACAGTTTTATGTGCTTGTTGTCACAAAGTTCACAGAACATGTTTATAAATAAAATTATTTCAATAACATATATTAATAAAAACAACAATAAATAACAGCTGCAGCAGCTGGGGCTGGAAAGCTACAATGTAAAGGGGAGATTACTGGATGCAATTGGGTTGTAGGGTGTCTATATAACTGATAAATCTGACACTTGTACTTAATACAAAGTAATATCATTAAATTCTGAAAATAATATTGGGGAAGGAGTATCCCAGTAATCCCCTTTGAGAAAAATGTTGCATTTGCATTCTACTGACTCAACAGAAAATAGGGCTGGTCTTCATATTTTTCCAGGGCTGCTTTTTATTCCCAGACCAGCCCTGGCTAAGGATGTTCCTCAGAGTACAGTATGTTTTGAGCATAATTGTGCAAGATGAGAACTAGCAGTTTAACAGGCAATCTAGATATTAGAATATTTTTTCAAAAGTTTGTGGCAAGCTCTTATTAAGGAACAGAAGCATCTCTGCATGTTCAGCTATAAGTCTGTTTCTGCTATCAGTAAGTTCTTATTAAGGAACAGAAGCATCTCTGCATGTTCAGCTATAAGTCTGTTTCTGCTATCAGTAAGTTCTTATGGAACAGAAGCCTCTCTGCATGTTCAGCTATAAGTCTGTTTCTGCTATCAGTAAGTTCTTATTAAGGAACAGAAGCATCTCTGCATGTTCAGCTATAAGTCTGTTTCTGCTATCAGTAAGTTCTTATTAAGGAACAGAAGCATCTCTGCATGTTCAGCTATAAGTCTGTTTCTGCTATCAGTAAGTTATTATTAAGGAACAGAAGCATCTCTGCATGTTCAGCTATAAGTCTGTTTCTGCTATCAGTAAGTTCTTATTAAGGAACAGAAGCATCTCTGCATGTTCAGCTATAAGTCTGTTTCTGCTATCAGTAAGTTCTTATGGAACAGAAGCCTCTCTGCATGTTCAGCTATAAGTCTGTTTCTGCTATCAGTAAGTTCTTATTAAGGAACAGAAGCATCTCTGCATGTTCAGCTATAAGTCTGTTTCTGCTATCAGTAAGTTCTTATTAAGGAACAGAAGCATCTCTGCATGTTCAGCTATAAGTCTGTTTCTGCTATCAATAAGTTCTTATGGAACAGAAGCCTCTCTGCATGTTCAGCTATAAGTCTGTTTCTGCTATCAGTAAGTTCTTATTAAGGAACAGAACTATCTCTGCATGTTCAGCTATAAGTCTGTTTCTGCTATCAGTAAGTTCTTATTAAGGAACAGAAGCATCTCTGCATGTTCAGCTATAAGTCTGTTTCTGCTATCAGTAAGTTCTTATTAAGTAACAGAAGCATCTCTGCATGTTCAGCTATAAGTCTGTTTCTGCTATCAGTAAGTTCTTATTAAGTAACAGAAGCATCTCTGCATGTTCAGCTATAAGTCTGTTTCTGCTATCAGTAAGTTCTTATTAAGGAACAGAAGCATCTCTGCATGTTCAGCTATAAGTCTGTTTCTGCTATCAGTAAGTTCTTATGGAACAGAAGCCTCTCTGCATGTTCAGCTATAAGTCTGTTTCTGCTATCAGTAAGTTCTTATTAAGGAACAGAAGCATCTCTGCATGTTCAGCTATAAGTCTGTTTCTGCTATCAGTAAGTTCTTATTAAGGAACAGAAGCATCTCTGCATGTTCAGCTGTAAGTCTGTTTCTGCTATCAGTAAGTTCTTATGGAACAGAAGCATCTCTGCATGTTCAGCTATAAGTCTGTTTCTGCTATCAGTAAGTTCTTATTAAGGAACAGAAGCATCTCTGCATGTTCAGCTATAAGTCTGTTTCTGCTATCAGTAAGTTCTTATTAAGGAACAGAAGCATCTCTGCATGTTCAGCTATAAGTCTGTTTCTGCTATCAGTAAGTTCTTATTAAGGAACAGAAGCATCTCTGCATGTTCAGCTATAAGTCTGTTTCTGCTATCAGTAAGCTCTTATTAAGGAACAGAAGCATCTCTGCATGTTCAGCTATAAGTCTGTTTCTGCTATCAGTAAGGACATTTGACGCTAAGCTGAACAGTCTTTCACTTTTCACACTACTGCATGGGTCAGAAAGATATTTTTGGGCCATTAAATCTCAGTTTATTAACTGCCCAGTAATTCCGGGGTTTGTCTGAATGAGGTACAGTGATCTCTCCCAGGTTGGCTTCCAGCTGTAAAGTAGCAGCTTTTGGAGTACTGCTCTGACGTACAATAATACAAATAACAGCAATTTGTATTAGCAGAACAGAAGTGAAGAATTTTTAGTTAAGTCTCCACTCCAGCTTAAAATGAAATGGGAACATGCAGTTGGAAAAACACCACAAGATGGCATATGGGTAGTAATTGGAGGTATCGGTTTAAGTATCGGTGCATTTGCACGAGTACAAGTACTCATGCAAATACTTAGTATCAGCACCAATACCGATACTAGTATCGGTATCGGTGCAACCCTACTTGTAATCCAGGTGTTCAAGAATTTAAAATTCCCCCCATGCCTGCTTTTAAAAGGGGCAAAAATTTAAAGGATGCTTTCGTAAGGGCAGATATTGGTCCCTTTAAGGGTCCTGCCCAAACATATATTGGTAAGAAGAACTTGGGTAGTTTTCCCTGTTTTGGGTGTTCAAACTGTAATAGTTTAATTAAAGGGCCAACCTTTAGTCATCCAAGTACAGGTAAAAAATATTCCATCGAAGGGCACTATACCTGTAACACTGACTTCGTTGTTTATTTAATTAAATGGGGTACGTGGGGGAGACCTCACGCTGTGTACGTGAACGCATTGTAAAGCACAAAAGTTGAATTAGGACTAAGAAAATTGATGCCCCAGTAGCCCATCATTTTTTGTCAGCAGGTCATAACCTTAGTCAATTAAGGTTCCAAATAATTGAGCAGGTTAAATATCCTAGGAGGGGGGGTGATCATGTCAAACTTTTAAAAAAACATGAAGCTTTCTGGATTTATGAGCTAGGTACGTTTTTTCCAGGTGGCATGAACAAAGAACTAGACTGGTCAATTTTTCTATAAATATTTTTTGTCAATATTGGTAATACATGTTTTATCATTTGAATATGTGCTGTAAATTATACAACGAAGTATTGATCTAGGGGTATATCATGTATTACATATATGCTTGCACTGCTTATATATATATATATATATATATATATATATATATATATATATATATATATATATATATATATATATATTCTGGCTATGTGTAAATTCTTTGTTGTTTTAGAGAAAAAAGAAAAAATATTTGCTTGTGATATTTTGTATGACCACTAGGTGGTAGTATTTGGTAAAGGCATTGTACCTGTTGTACACTGGTGATTTAATTAACTTGGAAGGTGGGACTTGTTTACGTATTTAAGAATGGAATCAGTGTCTGTTTAACTATGCATGATTAAGGACATTTGTCTGAAACGTTGCTGATTTTTTGGTATTTGGCTCAATAAAAGTACTTTATTTTGGTAACTTGGTGGTGCGACTATCAATTTTTGTTGCCTTTACTGGGGGTATTGTGCAGTGCCCCTTAGTTTGCGCACTGTGTGAATCCCAGGTGCTGGATCTTTGGAACTTTTTACAATATAGAGTTTGGGAGTCTGAACAATATAAAGTATGGGAGTCTGCACAATATAAAGTTTGGGAGTCTGCACAATATAAAGTATGGGAGTCTGCACAATATACAGTATGGGAGTCTGCACAACATAAAGTATAGGAGTCTGCACAATATAGAGTATGGGAGTATGCACAATATAAAGTATGGGAGTCTGCACAATATAATTTATGAGAGTCTGCATAATATAAAGTATGGGAATCTGTACAATATACAGTATGGGAGTCTGCACAATATACAGTATGGGAGTCTGCACAATATAAAGCAAAGTATGGAAGTCTGCACAATATAAAGTTTGGGAGTCTGCACAATATGTAGAGTATAGGAGTCTGCACAATATAAAGTATAGAAATCTGCACAATATAAAGTTTGGGTGTCTGCACAATATAGAGAGTATGAGAGTCTGCACAATATAGAGAGTATGGGAGTCTGCACAATATAGAGAGTATGTGAATCTGCACAATATAAAGTTTGTGAGTCTGTACAATATAGAGAGTATGGGAGTCTGTACAATATAGAGAGAATGGGAGTCTGCACAATATAGAGAGTATGGGAGTCTTCACAATATAGAGTTAAGAAAACCCAGCGCGCATTATGGATTTTTCGCATTTGGGGTTGCACAGTTATTAAGCCATGTAATGCAAACAGCAAAATTGTGTGCGCATTCATGTCTTCCCCATGGAAGTCAATGAAGAAGACAAATAGAAAAAAAACCCCACAAAAACCCTAATATGTTGCGCAAAGCCCATGACGTATTCTCCTCGAAAAGTGTACATGAAAATGCAAATATTTCATATTGCGAAAATGTTTTCGCAACAGAATATGTTCTATTTATTTATAAATAAATATTTCTCTATATATTTGATCTATTTATAGCGATATATATATATGAATATATATAACGTATATGTCTTGATATCTTGAAATCTATATGTGAATATTTCTTTGAAAATCCATCTGAGATATTGTTTACTGTGCATAAGATTGTAATGTGAAATCGTATAATTATCTCCATAGTTAAACGTATGTCTATACATATAAATGCATGTTTCTCTATGCATGTGTATATATGTCAATGTAAAATCCCTACGTCTGCTTTTTTTTTTCTAACACCCGAGCTCTCCTATCTTTTAGCCCTTATAACTTTTGTGTGCAATACTTTTTTAAAATAATTTTTATTTGACAGTGTTAATGAGTGTAACTGTACTTTGTAAAGTGTTTCGTGAAACTTTAATGTTTTGCAAAACCGTTAACTACAGCTCTTCCGGGGCGTAAAGGATTGTTTGTAAAATGCGAATGCGTGCAAGCAATTGCGATTTTTCAAGCCTTGTAATACCTGTGCAATGGAAATTGATTGCGAAAAGACCCCATCCTGCGCGGGAAACTCATAACGCGCTAGTTGTAATCCTACCCTATGTGTGGTAGTATAAACATACACTACAGGTTCCCTTTTATACACGTTGTAGTGATTCCTCCATAAAAACACTGGATAATCTGTCAGTGACTGGGCACTGTGGTCTGTGGGTGTCACACAATAACCCCCAAAAGCTCTACGTTACACCCACTTTTGATCCCACAGTTCAGCATATTTTTCACAAGTGGGCAGTCATTTTACTCCTCGGCTGCCAGTGACATACAAATACTTTTATTTTTGGTTCACAGTAACCCACATAAACAGAAGTGTTTTTACCTTCTTGACTGCCCCTCACTTCGTTCTCATCCATAATTGCCTTTAACATTCAACTAACAGAGACTTGTGAAGATTTCCAGGACAACCTGCTTGTATACCCTTTAGGACAAGCTTAGCTGTGTGTATAAGGTGCAGCACTGCAGTGAATCCTTCCAATCTAGGGACCCCACATTATAGGGGTCACATTATAGGAACGTGCTACCCATTCATTTTCTTTGCTTTATGTAAAAAGTATTTCAGAATGTATCACATTGGTTTGTGCAATTTTTATTTTAAATAGATGTTCTTGTGCTGAAAAAACAACAACTTTTCATACAGGTGTTGTGCCAGTCAGCCAATGAGCAACAGATACCTGAGTATTTGCTGCATTACATATTAGTTTCACTTTTAATACAGTTTTTACTTAAAGGGATATGAAACCTTAAAAATGTATTTTGTGATTCAGACAGAACAGAGCATTTCAAAAAAGTTTCCAATTTAATTTTATTATCAAATTTGCTTGGCTCCCATGATAATGTGGGTTGAAGAGATACCTAGGTAGCATCAGGAGAACTACATGACAGGAAATAGTGCTGCCCTCTAGTGCTCCTGCAATGGATAACATTCTGCAAAACTGCTGTCATATAGCGCTCCAGAAATGGGTCGGTTCCAAAGTTTAGGTCACTGCTTTTCAACAAACGATACCAATAGACTAAAGAATAATTGATAATAGAAGTAAATTAGAAAGTTGTTTAAAATCATTGCTCTATCTGACTCATGGAAAAAAATGGGTTTCATATCCCTTTAATGGTTTTTCCATATACTTTACATACATTCAATATTGCTACTCTTTCATATACGATAGAACATTTGCCCTCCCCCCTGGATTTTCCACTTTATTTCTTTTGATTACCCTGAATGTAGCTCCATTTTTTTGTTTTAATTATAGCAACCTGATGTGGTTGTATAAAGATGAGTATGAAAATGTACTCTAGAGTATGTTGTGGGGCGGGGCTACTTAAAGGGACTGTGAAAGTTTGTTTCACTCACAATAAAGAGGCTGTTAAGGGCAGGCATTGGCGTAGATATTCTTTCAAACCACTTGTTAGACCTAATTGTTAAACACACAATTACCGACCAATTGGACCATTTGTGGAAGCAAGGTTCTTAAAAAGTTCACGTGTGCTCATCTGTTATCTGATTCCTCAGTAGGCCCAGTTTTGGCAGAGGCGGAATCTCTGGCTCTTTTCCTCTGCACTTTGTTCAAGTGCGATCTCTGTTGTTTAGGCTGGGATTTCTCTGTAGTAGGTGAGGGTATCTCTTGAATTGATGGCAGTGATGGTTGAGCTATGCCGAGCTGGGTGCAAAAGTCGTCTAGGCCATCGGTGGTATATGTGTAGCTTGTTGTTCTTCCATACCTTTATGCTAAAAGGAAATCCCCACCTGTAGGGCATTCTCTGCTCTTGTAAATGCTGGGCGAGTAATCTTGATTCCTTTCTGTTTTGTAAAGTGATGGGACTTAGGTCAGTGTATATTTGAAGTAGTATCCCATTAAATGTAACTGGTTGTTTTTGTCTGGCAGCTTTAGCAATGCTTTCCTTATCTATGAACTTATGAAACTTGAGTATCACATCCCGTGGTGGTTCTGAATCCTTAGGTTGCGGTCGCAGAGTTCTATGGGCTCGGTTGAGTGGTAAGTCAGGATGTTGTGGATCATTCAATAGATACTTGAATAAGTCTTGGAGGAAGGGATTAAGGGAGTCTTGCTTATTCCTTTCCGGAATGCCTCTGATTCGAAGGTTCTGCCTCCTTTCCCTATTATCCAAGTCTTCTATTTTTTTTTTTCTCGCAGAAAGGTGATTTGGGATTCTTGGGCATGTATTTTCCTGTTAAGAAGGTCCATGTCTGAGCTTTGTTGGTCTGATTGTTCTACTAAAAATTTAATTCTATTCCCTAGCTCTGTTACTTCTTTTTTTACTTCAGCCAGACCATCTTTAATAATTTGACGACTTGCTGAATAAAAGAGGCAAAGTCCCCCTTTGTGGGCAAATCTTTTAAATCTGCGCGAGTAATTAGTATATCTTGGTCTAGTTCTTGTAAGGTGGAGTCTTCGTCCTGAATTTGTGAGGATGTTTGATCATCTTGACTATTGGCACTCAGTGCCTTGAAGTACATGTTCACTTTAGCGCCAGTATTAGGAGTATTTTTATTGTTTTTATCCCCTTCTTGTATTCTTCTGGACGCCATAATTAAGGTAGTTCAGAGGGAGCTATGTAGGCCCGCCCCTCCTGTGTGGAATATCTTAACTCAAGATGGAGTTGGAAAGAGTTATTTTGTCAGGGACTTAAATATAGCTACTTTGTGTTAGGTATATGCAGTTTGGTTATCAGAGAGTGTGGCCTATAGTACTTCTGCTTATAAAATGAAGGCCCAGCTATGACCGCTGCTATCCTAGCTCTATCCCCACGTGGCCCTCTGTCACCGGCCTCAGTTTTAGAGAGTGATGTCCCCTGTCTGAGATTTGAGCACTGCTTATACTACTGGTGTACAGTCCAGTGCTGTATTTGAGTGGGATAATCCTACCCATTGGGTCAGTCGCAGCTAAGGTGTCTGAGTATGGCCTAGTTTTTATTTTATTTTCTCTCTCACTGCCAATTATAATTGTGGCCTGTATCCCCCAAGCAGGCTATTCTGGGCAGTTATGGGCGGCTGTATGGGTGTCGTACCTCCCTGAAGCTTAATCACGTTTTATGGCTGTCCTGCTGTGCCGCTACTCAGACGTGTCACTCTTGGTTCCTTTTCTCAGCGGCTTGATAGAGCAGGGGGTTTGTGCTCCTTGTTGGTGTACTGCAGTGGGTGTTAGACCCCAAGGTGTAAGTGTACTGTACTTTAGCAGTTTTGAGCGGGTCCTTGCTGAGTAATCCGCTGCTTCCAGCTTGCTCTGAGTGCTCTGTAATGGCGGCTGTTGCATGTGAGCGCAGTGTAACGATCTTCTCCCTCTCTGTCCACCACAACAATTCTGGCTCTTATTCAGGTCATCTGCTACCATGCATGTCCCCACTTGGGGCGCGATCCGATATACGGCGTAGTTTGCGGCGCAACCGAGGGAACCCGCGTCGCCCGCAGTTTCAGCTCGCATCTCGAGCTATCCAATATACGGCGCCGTCAGATGCTAATGTGCCGTAAGTCGGATAAACCAGCGATGTCCAGAAATCTGCGCAAGTACAAATTTCTGGCGTCGCCAGTGACTTGCGCCACGTTAGAAACTGTCGGCGCCTACAAAACCTGACTAAAGTATGAAATCACCAGCACTGTCTAACACGCCTCCCTAACATAGCCCGACACATCTAACACGCCTCCCTAACATAGCCCGACACGTCTAACCCTCTATCCGCTATCCCCCCTCACTAGCCTAACAATAAAATATGTATTAACCCCTAAACCGCCGCTCCCAAATCCCGCCGCAACATAATAAAGTTATTAACCCCTAAACCGCCGCCAGCTATATTAAATCTATAACCCCCTAAAGTGAGCCCCTAACACCGCCGCCATCTACCTTACCTAGCCCCTAAAGTGAGCCCCTACCCCGCCGCTATCTATTTTAAAATTATTAACCCCTAATCTAATCCCCCTACCCCGCCGCCATCTATATTAAATTATTTAACCCCTAAAATACTAAACTATCCCTACCACTAAACCTAAGTCTAACCCTACAAATAGCCCTGAAAAGGGCTTTTTGCGTGACATTGCCCCAAAGTAACGGCTCTTTTGCCAGCCCTTAAAAGGGCTTTTTGCGGGGCATGCCCCAAAGAATTCAGCTCTTTTGCCAGCCCTTAAAAGGGCTTTTGGCGGGGCTTTGTCACAAAGTAAACTGCTCTTTTGCCTACAATCTACATCCCCCTACACCGCGGCCACCTATAATAAATGTATTAACCCCTAATCTAATCCCCCTACACCGCCGCCAGCTATATTAACTATATTAACCCTAATTATATTAGGGTTAATATAGTTAATATCGTTATTATATTATATATATATATTAAGTATAATAACCCTATCTAACTCTAACATCCTAACTAAACTCTTATTAAAATAAATCTAATATTAATATTATTAATTAAAATATTCCTATTTAAATCTTAATACTTACCTATAAAATAAACCCTAAGATAGCTACAATATAATTAATAATTACATTGTAGCTATGTTAGGGTTTATATTTATTTTACAGGTAAATTGTTAATTATTTTAACTAGGTATAATAGCTATTAAATAGTTATTAACTATTTAATAGCTACCTAGTTAAAATAATTACCCAATTACCTGTAAAATAAATCCTAACCTAAGTTACAAATACACCTACACTATCAATAAATTAAATAAACTACAAATATCTATCTAAAAATACAATTAAATAAACTAAACTAAATTACAAAAAAAAAAACCCACTAAATTACAAAAAATAAAAAAAAGATTACAAGATTTTTAAGCTAATTACACCTATTCTAAGCCCCCTAATAAAATAATAAAGCCCCCCAAAATAAAAAATTTCCCTACCCTATTCTAAATTAAAAAAAGTTCAAAGCTCTTTTACCTTACCAGCCCTTAAAAGGGCCTTTTGTGGGGGCATGCCCCAAAGAAAACTGCTCTTTTGCCTGAAAAAAAAACACAATACCACCCCCAACATTACAACCCACCACCCACATACCCCTAATCTAACCCAAACCCCCTTAAATAAACCTAACACTACCCCCCTGAAGATCTCCCTACCTTATCTTCACCACGCCGGGCCCAACTCCTCATCCGATCCGGGTGATGTCTATCCAAGCGGTAAAGAAGAAATCTTCATCCCGGCGATGTTTTTATCCAAGCGGCAGCAAAGTCTTCTTCCATCCGCCAGCATCTTCCATCAAGCGGCATCTTCAATCTTCTCTCCACCGACGCGGAGCATCCATCCCGGCCGACGACTGAACGACGAATGAGGTACCGTTAAATGACGTCATCCAAGATGGCGTCCGTCGAATTCCGATTGGCTGATAGGATTCTATCAGCCAATCGGAATTAAGGTAGAAAAATCGGATTGGTTCAGCCAATCGGATTGAACTTGAATCTGATTGGCTGATTCAATCAGCCAATCAGATTTTTCTACCTTAATTCCGATTGGCTGATAGAATCCTATCGGAATTCAACGGACGCCATCTTGGATGACGTCATTTAAAGGTACCTCATTCGTCGTTCAGTCGTCGGCCGGGATGGATGCTCCGCGTCGGAGGAGCGACGAATGAAGATTGAAGATGCCGCTTGATGGAAGATGCTGCCGGATGGAAGAAGACTTTGCTGCCGCTTGGATAAAGACATCGCCCGGATCGGATGAGGAGTTCGGCCCGGTGTGGTGAAGAAAAGGTAGGGAGATCTTCAGGGGGGTAGTGTTAGGTTTATTTAAGGGGGGTTTGGGTTAGATTAGGGGTATGTGGGTGGTGGGTTGTAATGTTGGGGGGTGGTATTGTGTTTTTTTTTCAGGCAAAAGAGCAGTTTTCTTTGGGGCATGCCCCCATAAAAGGCCCTTTTAAGGGCTGGTAAGGTAAAAGAGCTTTGAACTTTTTTTCATTTAGAATAGGGTAGGGAATTTTTTTTTATTTTGGGGGGCTTTATTATTTTATTAGGGGGCTTAGAATAGGTGTAATTAGCTTAAAAATCTTGTAATCTTTTTTTTATTTTTTGTAATTTAGTGTTTTTTTTTTGTAATTTAGTTTAGTTTATTTAATTGTATTTTTAGATAGATATTTGTAGTTTATTTAATTTATTGATAGTGTAGGTGTATTTGTAACTTAGGTTAGGATTTATTTTACAGGTAATTGGGTAATTATTTTAACTAGGTAGCTATTAAATAGTTAATAACTATTTAATAGCTATTATACCTAGTTAAAATAATTAACAATTTACCTGTAAAATAAATATAAACCCTAACATAGCTACAATGTAATTATTAATTATATTGTAGCTATCTTAGGGTTTATTTTATAGGTAAGTATTTAGATTTAAATAGGAATATTTTAGTTTATAAATGAATTAGATTAATTTAATATAAATTTAGTTAGGGGTGTTAGGGTTAGATAGAGTTAATATAGTTAATATAAATACTATAGTAACTATATTAACTATATTAACCCTAATATAATTAGGGTTAATATAGTTAATATATATAATGTAATAACTATATTAACTATAATATACTTAGGGTTAATATAGATAATATAGCTGGCGGCGGGGTAGGTAGATTAAATTAAGGGTTAATAATTTTAATATAGATGGCGGCGGTGTAAGGGGCTTACATTAGGGGTTAATACCATTAATATAGGTGGCGGCGGTGTAGGGAAGGCAGGTTATAGGGCAAAAGATCTGTTAACTTTAGGGGATAGATCAGTTAGATGGTGGCGGTTTTAGGGGCTCACAGTAGGGGATAGATCAGTTAGATGGTGGCGGTTTTAGGGGCTCACAGTAGGGGGTTAGTTTATGTAGATGGCGGCGGTTTAGGGGTTAAATACTTTATTAGGGATTGCGGCGGGGGATCGCGGTTGACAAGTAGATAGACATTGCGCATGCGTTAGGTGTTAGGTTTTATTTAGCAGATCGCGGTTGACAGCTAGATAGACATTGCGCATGCGTTAGGTGTTAGGTTTATTTAGCAGCTAGTTTAGGGAGTTACGGGGCTCCAATAGTCAGCGTAAGGCTTCTTACGGCTGCTTTTTGTGGCGAGGTGAAAATGGAGTAAGATTTCTCCATTTTCGCCACGTAAGTCCTTACGCTGTATATTGGATACCAAACTGCGCTGGTTTGGTATACCTGCCTATGGCCCAAAAAACTACGGGTGACGGCAGAAATATACGCGCGTAACTTCTAGGTTACGCCATATATAGGATACCAAACCCGCGCAAATATTGGCGTCGCCAGCTTTTGCGGGCGACGATTTTTATCGGATCGACCCCTTCGCGTTTTGTCCCTTTCATGCAACGGAAGTTAGTATATCACATTATTATTCCCTTTCTATGCCGTGACTAGTGCAGAGCTTCAGGTCTTTGCAGCCATATCTATCCGTGGTAAGCTCCGCCCCCAATGAAGCTCCATTTTAGGGGAAGAAGAACAGTATTCTGGGAGTTACATAGCATTCTGAACTTTGTATTTCACTCATTCCCCTCAGTATTGTGCCACTGCAGTTATGGACTCTGATTCCCAGCATGCATTGTACAGTGGTGGGGAGTGAGCTTCCTGGGAGGCAACAAGTCCACTCACACCACAAGCACAAATAGATGTTTATTTTGCATATTTTAGGAATGTCTTAGGCTTTATGTGTATAGGTTAACTTATGTTGATTCTTTTATGCTTAATTTTGATTGTTTTTCTTCTTTGTAACTGTATAATGCAACAATTCCAATAAACATTCATGTATAAGTTAGGAGTCTGGATGTGTAAAGTGCATTCACATTTAGCATACTGACTAGTGAGCTAGAACTAGCTACATATTAGGATACAGTTCACCCCCTAATTTATATATATAAATTGCAGGAAATTTTTACATAATTTAAAAATGTTTTGTTCATTTGCAGTGGATGTGAGCCAATACCCTGTTTTGTGTTACTATTTGGTCTCATTGACTGCACTCAAAAAGATGTATTTAAGCTCTTAAGGGGTAAATTACCTAATGTGTCTATACTAAATAAGAGATACATGATCCTATTAGTAGGCGTCTATACTAAATAAGAGATGCATGATCCTATAAGTAGGCGTCTATACTAAATAAGAGATGCATGATCCTACTAGTAGGGGTCTATACTAAATAAGAGATACATGATCCTATTAGTAGGCGTCTATACTAAATAAGAGATACATGATCCTATTAGTAGGCGTCTATACTAAATAAGAGATGCATGATCCTATAAGTAGGCGTCTATACTAAATAAGAGATGCATGATCCTATAAGTAGGCGTCTATACTAAATAAGAGATTCATGATCCTATAAGTAGGCGTCTATACTAAATAAGAGATGCATGATCCTATAAGTATGCGTCTATACTAAATAAGAGATGCATGATCCTATAAGTAGGCGTCTATACTAAGTAAGAGATACATGATCCTATTAGTAGGCGTCTATACTAAATAAGAGATGCATGATCCTATAAGTAGGCGTCTATACTAAATAAGAGATACATGATCCTATAAGTAGGCGTCTATACTAAATAAGAGATACATGATCCTATTAGTAGGCCTCTATACTAAATAAGAGATGCATGATCCTATTAGTAGGTGTCTACACTAAATAAGAGATGCATGATCCTATTAGTAGGTGTCTACACTAAATAAGAGATGCATGATCCTATTAGTAGGCGTCTATACTAAATAAGAGATGCATGATCCTATTAGTAGGCGTCTATACTAAATAAGAGATGCATGATCCTATAAGTAGGCGTCTATACTAAATAAGAGATGCATGATCCTATTAGTAGGTGTCTACACTAAATAAGAGATGCATGATCCTATTAGTAGGCGTCTATATTAAATAAGAGATGCATGATCCTATTAGTAGGCGTCTATACTAAATAAGAGATGCATGATCCTATAAGTAGGCGTCTATACTAAATAAGAGATGCATGATCCTATAAGTAGGCGTCTATACTAAATAAGAGATTCATGATCCTATAAGTAGGCGTCTATACTAAATAAGAGATGCATGATCCTATAAGTAGGCGTCTATACTAAATAAGAGATGCATGATCCTATAAGTAGGCGTCTATACTAAATAAGAGATACATGATCCTATTAGTAGGCGTCTATACTAAATAAGAGATGCATGATCCTATAAGTAGGCGTCTATACTAAATAAGAGATACATGATCCTATAAGTAGGCGTCTATACTAAATAAGAGATGCATGATCCTATAAGTATGCGTCTATACTAAATAAGAGATGCATGATCCTATAAGTAGGCGTCTATACTAAATAAGAGATGCATGATCCTATAAGTAGGCGTCTATACTAAATAAGAGATGCATGATCCTATTAGTAGGCGTCTATACTAAATAAGAGATGCATGATCCTATAAGTATGCGTCTATACTAAATAAGAGATACATGATTCTATAAGTAGGCGTCTATACTAAATAAGAGATGCATGATCCTATAAGTAGGCGTCTATACTAAATAAGAGATACATGATCCTATAAGTAGGCGTCTATACTAAATAAGAGATGCATGATCCTATAAGTATGCGTCTATGCTAAATAAGAGATGCATGATCCTATTAGTAGGCGTCTATACTAAATAAGAGATACATGATCCTATTAGTAGGCGTCTATACTAAATAAGAGATACATGATATTATAAGTAGGCGTCTATACTAAATAAGAGATACATGATCCTATAAGTAGGCGTATACACTAAATAAGAGATGCATGATATTATAAGTAGGCGTCTATACTAAATAAGAGATACATGATCCTATAAGTAGGCGTATACACTAAATAAGAGATGCATGATATTATAAGTAGGCGTCTATACTAAATAAGAGATACATGATCCTATAAGTAGGCGTCTATACTAAATAAGAGATACATGATCCTATTAGTAGGCGTCTATACTAAATAAGAGATACATGATCCTTTAAGTAGGCGTCTATACTAAATAAGAGATACATGATCCTATTAGTAGGCGTCTATACTAAATAAGAGATGCATGATACTATAAGTATTCGTCTATACTAAATAAGAGATGCATGACCTTATAAGTAGGCGTCTATACTAAATAAGAGATACATGATCCTATTAGTAGGCGTCTATACTAAATAAGAGATACATGATCCTATTAGTAGGCGTCTATACTAAATAAGAGATACATGATCCTATTAGTAGGCGTCTATACTAAATAAGAGATGCATGATCCTATTAGTAGGCGTCTATACTAAATAAGAGATGCATGATCCTATAAGTAGGTGTCTATACTAAATAAGAGATTCATGATCCTATTAGTAGGCGTCTATACTAAATAAGAGATTCATGATCCTATTAGTAGACGTCTGTACTAAATAAGAGATTCATGATCCTATTAGTAGGCGTCTATACTAAATAAGAGATGCATGATCCTATAAGTAGGCGTCTATACTAAATAAGAGATGCATGATCCTATAAGTAGGCGTCTATACTAAATAAGAGATGCATGATCCTATAAGTAGGCGTCTATACTAAATAAGAGATTCATGATCCTATTAGTAGACGTCTATACTAAATAAGAGATTCATGATCCTATTAGTAGACGTCTATACTAAATAAGAGATGCATGATCCTATTAGTAGACGTCTATACTAAATAAGAGATGCATGATCCTATTAGTAGGCGTCTATACTAAGTATAAAACTATCTCCATTTTAACTGAAACCAGGGCAGGTTTAGAGAAATCTATTTTAAAGTGAGAGTAAAGTCAAAATGAAACTTTACAGGAACATGAAACCCAAAAGATTTATTTCATGAAGTACTGTAGGTAGAATATACAATTTTAAACAACTTTTCAGTTTACTTCTTTTATCAAATTTGCTTCATTCTCTTCTCTTAATATCATTTGTTGAAGGAGCAGCAATGCACTACTGGTTTCTAACTGAACACATGGGTGAGCTAATGACAATCAGTTTATATATGCAGCCACCAATCAGCAGTGAGCACCTAGGTTCTTTGCTGTTCCTGAGCTTACCTAGATAAACCTTTCAGCAAAGGATAACAAGAGAAGGAAGCAAATTAAATAATAGAGATACATTGGAAATTTGTTTATTTATTATTATTATTATTATTCTTTATTTCTTAAGCGCCAACAGATTCCGCAGCACTGCCCATGGGTAATGGAGAAACAAACAATAAGACAACATTTTACAGACAAATACAAGGGGAGTTGAGGGCCCTATTCCCGTGGGAATTTACAATCTAGATCGGTAGAAGGATGGGAAACAGAAGGTGGGGACTACAAAGGTGAGAATATTAGTGAGGAGACAGATGAGGGCAACTGGTGGTTAAGTGAAGTTCATTTGTTAATGAGTCGGGTGATAAGCTTCTCTGAACAGAAAGGTCTTTAGGGAACATTTAGGAGGAGAGGTTAGGGGCAAGTCTGACACCTCGAGGAGGTGCGTTCCAGAGGGCTGGTGCCGCACGAGAGAAGTCCTGTAGTGTGGCATAAGAGGAGGTGATGGTAGAGGATGCAAGAAGCAGGTCATTGTTGGATCTTAGGGGGCGGTCTGAGGTATATTTGTTGATGAGTGAGGACAGGTAGGATGGGGCAGCATTGGTGAGGGCTTTGTAGGTCAGGGTGAAAATTTTTAATTTAACTCTTTTGTGAATGGGGAGCCAGTGAAGGGACTCACAGAGAGGCGCAGCAGAAACAGAGCATCGAGAGAGGTGGATTAGCCTGGCAGATGCATTTAGGATGGATTGGAGGGGAGAGAGGTGGGAGAGAGGGAGGCCAGTTAGTAAGTTGTTACAGTAGTCAAGTCGGTAAATTACCAGGGAGTGGATGAGCTGTTTGGTAGTTTCAGCACTCAGAAACTGACAAATTTTGGAGATATTGCGTAGGTGGTTGCGGCAGGATGAAGAGAGCAGTTGGATGTGGGGAATGAATTACAGATTTGAGTCAAGCGTGACTCCGAGACAGCGGACTTGGGGTGATGGGGAGATAGTGGTGCCGCCAACAGTGATAGAAAAATTAGAAACTGGAGTAGAGTTAGAGGGGGGAATTAGAAGTAGTTTGGTCTTGGACATGTTTAGTTTTAGGTGGTGAGAGGCCATCCAGGAGGAAATGCCAAATAAGCAGTCGCTGATGTGAGAGTTGACAGAAGGAGAGAGTGCAGGGGTGGAAAGGAAGATCTGGGTATCATCAGCATAGAGGTGGTAGTTGAAGCCATAGCTGTTGATGAGTTTACCCAGTGAAGAATTGTAAATAGAGAAGAGTAGAGGACCAAGGACAGAGCCTTGTTTAAAATGTTATGCTCTGTCTAAATCATGAATGTCTCATTATGACTTTACTGTTCCTTTAATCATTCAGATTGAACATACAATTTTAAACATCATTCATTAAAATTTACTTCTATTATCTAAGTATCTCATGTAAAGAGATACAGTACTATAGAGAGGTCTAACGCCTGCCAAAACCTGATCTATAAAAATGTAACACAATGTAGAGGTTCTCCACGCCCCCTCTCCAGTACCTTATATACAGATATACTGTATACTATTATAGAGAGGTCCCCTCTGTCACACACACAGCCCCCTCCCCAATTCCTTATATACAGATATATATATATTATATAGGTTCCCCTTGTCACACACACAGCCCCCTCCCCAGTTCCTTATATACAAATATATATTATAGAGGCCCCCTCTGTCACACACACAGCCAGCCCCATAAATCCTATACAGATATATATTATAGAGGTTCCCTTTGTCACACACAGCCTCCTCCCCAGTTACTTATATACAGATATATATTATAGAGGTCCCCTATGTCATACACACAGCCACCTCCCCAGATTCTTATATACAGATACTGTATATATTATAGAGGTCCCCTTTGTCATACACACAGCCCCCTCCCCAGTTACTTATATAAAGAGATAGATGCAGGCTATGTGTGCAGAGTCTGGTTGCTTATGGATGTCACTTAATTCAGGTGAAGCATTACACTAACAGTAACCAGCCAAGCCAATATACCGTTATAGATAAGAGGTATCACTCTGATTATGGCGATGCTTACGTTATTAAGTTGCTTGCCTCTCCGGCCGGCTCCTACTCTTGCAGTCAACTCGCTAACTCAGTCAGTCTCAGTCCTCCTTCAGCAGCAGTCAGATTAGCGCTGCGGAATCTGTTGGCGCTCTACAAATAACCGATAATAATAATAATAATTCACAAGGCCACACACGCTACTGCTGCAGTGCCAACAATTGTGCAGTTAAAATTGTGTGCTCACATCCGGCAGTGAGTGGAGCTTGGAGGCAGAGTCACAGGGTATTGGAATTGGGTAAAATAATATGTGGACTGAACTCATCCGAACCCGGTCCACATATTGCAGGACCTTGCAGGGATTTACTTCTGTCTCTGCCAGTGCCAGAGTTCCACTTCCAGTCGAAACTGCCAGCCCAGGACTTGAAGTTCAACAGTAAATGAAGTAAAACAGTGTCACTCACGAGTCACTAGGTAGTTAGTTACCTTACCGGTGGCTCTTTCCTTCTCCAACTAATTCTCCTCCAGCCACACCCACGCTGAGTGATAAATTGATGGTATGAAAGTTCCACTACAGCTGCACTAATACGGCCACACACGTGAGAGGGCCCCCCGGCCCTGCCCCCCCCCCCTGGCCACCAGTATAAAAAAAAATCCAAACAATGCCGAAAAATAAATAATTATTATAAATTTAAATCGGGCTGCTGCACTGCAGTATGATGAATGGGGATGATGTGGCCCCTTTAAGATGCCAGTCCCTCGGACAAGGGCCGATTTGCCTGACCTGTCAGTCAGCCCCTGCTTTGCAGTGACCCTAACATGTTAAAACTGGACACCAGAACTCAGTGCTTCCCATCAAACGTGCCTCTAACCTATGATTACAAACACACCCCATAGGGATAACTCAGCCTGCAAAATTCAGTAAGCATAACAAGGATTGCAGACCCCGCACCGATAACCAACGTGCCCAAACCTCCTTAAGCATAAGGTGAACCTTGTCTATAGGCAACCTACATTGCATTGCTACCATATCAATTTAGATCTCTAAAAATGTCAAACATGTACAGGGACCATGTGTTTCATCATTGTAATGCTTGTGGGATATTTCCCTATCAGACCAAACTTGGCCAGTAGTCTTCTTATCCTGGTGTCAAGTGGAAGGATAAGGAAATATCCCAGAACAAAGTGAGTGTAAGGAATGAGGTAAGCAGTACTCACGGTAGACAGGGTAGTCCTTCACGGCAATAAGATTAAGGAAGAGAATGGTCAGAGACATGCAGAGTTCGGCAACAGGAAGGCAATCCAGCAGTATATCAGTTCAGGGGTAAACCAATAGAGTGGTCAGGAACAGGCAGAGGTCAGCAACAAAAGATAATCCAGCAGTTTTGCAGTTCAGGGGTAAACCAGGCAGAGTAGTCAGACAGTCAGAGTTCAGCAATAATAAGGCAATCCAGCAATTCAAGGTTTAAACAGGCAGAGTAGTCAGACAAGCAGAGTTCAGCAATATTAAGGCAATCCAGCAATTCAAGGCGTGACATAGCCCCCCACTCAAGGGTTCCCTCCGGAAACCAGGGTCGGCTTTAAAGGGTGAGCAGCGTGGAACTTGGAGACCAAAGATGGAGCATGCACATTACGGGCAGAAACCCAGGAACGCTCCCCCACATTGTATCCCTTCCAGTGCATGAGGTATTAGAGCTGTCTGTGCCTGATTCTAGAATCCAAGATTTTGGCAACCTCAAACTCTGATTCGCCATGAATCAGGAGTGGAGGAGGAGGACGTCTGAGTCGAGTATACCTATTTGTGACGTAGGGTTTGAGCAAGAAGATGTGAAAGACTGGGTGAATGTGCAAGGTCTTAGGCAAGGCCACTCTGTAGGCAACAGGAGAAAGTCTTTTGAGGACTTTATAAGGACCTATATATCAAGGTCCCAATTTGTGACAAGGTTGACGTAAGCAAATGTGTCGGGTAGGGACCCAGACACGATCACCTGCAACAAAAAGGCACAAATACTGGCTCGATGATGATTGGAAAACCTTTTGTAACTGGAGGTGGTTGAGTGTAACTGAGAACGTATTCGTTGCCAATTGGTAGTGAGGTCAGTGAAGCAAGGTTCTGCAGCAGGGACTCCTGTTGATTGAGCAGAAAGAGGAAAAACACGAAGTTGATAGCCAGCTGCGTCCTGGAAAGGAGAGCATCATAGAGAAGAATGCCAGTGAGTGTTCTTTGCAAGTTCAGCTAAGGGCAACAGACTAGACCAATTAGTGTGCTGTGAATTGACATATGCTCTGAGATAAGCTTCCAGATCCTGATTGGTTCTTTCCGTCCGTCTGCCTGTTAGTCTGGGGGTGATGACCAGAGGACAAAGAAACATTTCTTCTAAGCAATTTGCAAAAGCTTCTCCAAAAGGTAGAAATAAATTGAGGTCCTCTGTCAGAGACAATATTTATGGGTATACCATGTAATCGTACCACGTGTAATAGAAAAAGAGTGGACAATTATTGGGCTGTAGGTAACTTTGTTAAAGGTATAAAATGTGCAAGTTTGGAGAAGTCATCCACCACCACCCATATGACTGTATGATGGTCAGAAGGAGGAAGGTCTACAACAAAATCCATAGCTATGTGTGTCCATGGTTGTTTAGGAATGGACAATGGTTGAAGTAGGCCATGTGGTAGGGAACGGGAAGTCTTATTAACAGCACAAGTCTGACAAGCTTTGACATAATCCTGAGAGTCCAACTTCATGGTAGGCCACCACACATGTTGGGAAAGGAGTTTAAAGGTTCTTGTCAAACCAGTATTATCTGACAGCTTGCTGTCATGAGCCCAGGATAATACAGGAGAGCAAAGGTTTGGAGGAACATAAAGGATCTCAGGAGCCACAGGGGCTTCAGAAGGTTTTCTTGACTGGGCTTGTTGTAGTCTTGGAAGAAGAGAGGTGTTGAGCTGAGCAACCACACAGGAGGGGTTATGATGTGTTTGATAGGAGCTTCAGAGGAGTCACTAGACTGAGGAAACTGACTGGAAAGGGCATCAGCCTTTTTATTCTTGGTCCCAGGAAGGTAAGAGACTATAAAATTAAAATGAGAAAAGAATAGGGCCGATCTGGCCTGTCAAGGATTGAGTTGATGAGCAGTCTCTAGGTATGTCAAATTCTTGTGGTCAGTGAGAATCTGAATGGGGTAGGGGGTAGCCTACGAAATGCGTCAGACCTCTCTTTTTCTTGGTTTGTACTTATTTTTAATATGTTGAAATAAATCTCTTTTTTTTTTTTATATAAATTTTTATTGAGGTACTCAAAATAAGCATACAAACAGCATAAGTACATAGCGAAAATGGCGTACATATGGTTTTCTTAACATGTTACAAAATCAAAAAGCTTAAACAGTACAATAGAGTTAGTTTGTAATGCCTATATAAAGGGGAACCTTCTCAAATGAACGCTGGAGGTCCACAAGGGACCGGACATAAGGGAAATAGCTGGAGGTGAGGGAAGGTAAAGGAAAAAGGAGAGACCACTCTTGGGTCTCACTATTATAACCTCATATTTTGCAAATTAAGTTTCTATCCGCTCACTGTTAGGGACTATAACAGAAGAAAAGCATACAGGCGTTAACCAGGTTTAATCCCTCCTAATTGTCATTCAAGACAATTTATCTGTGGGGAAGTGATTGAAGTAATATTATATTGAAAGATATATTCATAAAGAAGCTAGTTAGGGTGCGGTACACTAAGGGTTGTTGTTGAAGAGCTATGAGTGAAATGCGGCATAGGCAAGACAAGCCGCGTAGTTAGTACTCCTAGAAAAGGAGGCTCATTATAGTGGTGACGGGGGGGGGGGGGGAGGTGGTAATAAAGTAATATCAATGAAGTAAGTATCTTTAAGGACTTAGAGGTTTGTTATGAATGAAAAGGAGGGCAAGCAAATGTATACAGAACAGGTGACAGGCGCTCAGTGTACTAAATGGGCTGGCTTCAGCATTATAGGGTAGTACAGACATGTATACCTTCATTAGAACATATAGCCTTCTGGATGTATAACACAGTTATATCTCACATTAAATGCACATAGATAATCAACATTAGTAAACAAGTACTGGGTTTATGAAAGTGTGTAGCGGGCATTAAGCTATATACAGTTCGGAGAAGTAACTGGGGAGCAAATGACAAATGGTTAAGCACAGATATTTGGAATGAAAAAGAGGGCAAATGGTAGTCAGATATTTGGGGAACCAGTATAATATATTCTAAACATTAAGAAATGGTATGACAAACAGAACTCTGCCTCGGCCGCTGACAGGTCCTGCCAACCAAAAGTATGTTGTAAAAGTGTGTGATAGTTATACATGACTTCCCTAGGTTGTTCAAAGGATAGAGGTAACTGTTACGGTTACCCTTAGTCTCGCTGAGAGATGGACCGCTTAGTAGCCTGGATTCCTATTGCTGAAGAGGGGAGAAACTGCTTTCCATAGTATTCTATATGAGTCTCGCAAATGTAGAATAATCCCCCTTAGCTGTAGTACAGCTAGGATACCCTTCTGCCCACAAAAACGAGTCAACGCTGCGATTGAGGGACAACCAAGAACTGAGGACTGGGATGCCCAGCCTGCTTTTTATTTAGGTTACATGCACACAGGGCACTCCCAGGGGGGGAAGCATAAAATCCCCCATCACACATTTAGACAAAGCCCTTGGACAGGCCACCGCAGATAACAAGTACACACAAGAAAACAATTGAGTCCTTCTTATCACCTAGCAGTGAATGCTTATCACAAACTTAATTACAGTACACAATATGCTAGGAAACCTGCCTCAGAAAATAGTTTTCTCAAAACTGAACAGAGTTAACCCTTTATGAAATGATACTTGTTACAGTTTTCTTGGAGCCCTTCTTAGGCGCTGGCTTGGCTGGTTCAGGCATTGCTGCTGGGAAATAAGTTTCTTCACAACAAAATAACTAATGCTTCTGTAACAGTGCTCCCTTTCTGTGGAACACTCTGGCAGACACGGTCTGACCCCTTTTCGGGGCAGACTAAGGCTGTCCAGACCGCTGGTTATGCGGGGCTGAGGTCGGTTTGTCTGGACAACCCGTCGGCGTTGCCATCCTGTTTCCCAGGTCTGTAAGTAATGGTGAAATTGAAGGGTTGCAACGATAAACTCCAACGTAATAGCCTGCCATTATCTCCAGAGACCCGGTTCAGCCACACCAACGGGTTATGGTCGGTGACCAGAGTGAACTCCTGCCCATATAAATAGGGAGTCAATTTCTTTAATGCCCACACCAAAGCCAAACACTCCTTTTCGACCGCTGCATAGCTGACTTCGCGGGGCAGGAGCTTCCGGCTGATGTAGGCAACTGGATGCTCCCCTCCATCTTCGCCTACTTGGCTGAGGACGGCTCCCAGCCCGAACATGGAAGCATCTGTGTGGACGATAAAACGTTTGTTAAGGGCTGGAGCCGCCAAGACAGGAGCGTTAATTAGAGCATTTTTGAGAGCCTGGAAAGCCGTTTCACAGTGGGGAGACCACAGGACCTGTCGAGGTAAGTTCTTCTTGGTCAAGTCAGTCAGGGGTTTGGCAAGTGTGCTGTAGTCTGGTACGAACCGTCTATAGTACCCTGCCGTGCCCAGGAAGGCTAGGACCTGAGTCTTAGTGATGGGGGTGGGCCAATTGGCGACAGCTTCTATCTTGGCCGGCTCTGGTCGCTGCTTTCCACACCCCACCCGGTGACCCAGGTACTGTACCTCGGCCATCCCAAAGTGGCATTTTTCTGGCTTCAGAGTCAGGCCAGCAGCCCGGATCTGATCCAGAACCATTCCTATGTGAGCTAAGTGGTCCTCCCATGACTCACTGTGGATCGCTATGTCGTCCAGGTAGGCGCAAGCAAAACTCTGGAAGCCATCCAGGAGCCTATCCACCAAGCGCTGGAATGTAGCTGGGGCATTCTTCATCCCAAACGGCATTACCCTAAACTGATATAAGCCGAATGGGGTGACGAATGCCGACTTGGGGATAGCCTCCGGGGCCAGGGGAATCTGCCAGTAACCTTTGCAGAGGTCAATAGTGGTCAGGTAATTTCCCCTGGCTATACGATCGAGTAGCTCGTCTACCCTGGGCATAGGGTAAGCGTCCGTCACGGTCTTTTCATTGAGCCTCCGATAGTCTACGCAGAACCGGGTGGTCCCATCTTTCTTGGGCACCAAGACAACTGGGGAGGCCCAGGGACTATCGGAGGGCTCAATTACCCCGAGTTGGAGCATCTCATCGATCTCCTTCTTCATTCCTATCCTAACTGCTTCGGGGATTCGGTACGGAGCCTGGCGCAAGGGAGCTTGTCCCGGAGTATCTACCTGGTGGGTGGTTAAAGTAGTGTACCCTGGCTTCGGGGAGAAGGTGAGGTGTTTGGACTGTAGGAGTTGGTTGAGCTGCTCCCTTTCAGTGGGGCTAAGTCGGTCTCCTATCTGAACCTGAGCCACTATACCTGTGGGGAGACTCTTTTCTAATAGGTCTGGAATGGGTAGACTGTCGGGGCCTTCCTGAGGGGAACAACATACGGCCGTCACGTTCTCTGGTCGCTCAAAATATTCCTTGAGCATGTTTACATGGAATGTCTTTCTAAGATTGTTGTCGTGGCAGCTAGCTATCACATAAGTGGTGTCTCCCCTTTTCTCTACGATCTGGTAGGGGCCCTGCCAGGACGCCTGCAATTTGTCTGTCTTCACCGGCTTAAGTACTAACACCTTTTGTCCTATGGTAAAGATTCTCTTTCGGGCCCCCCGATCGTACCATACTTTCTGTCTTCTCTGGGCCGACTGGAGATTAGCCCGCACGGATTTGGCTAATTGCTCCATTCGGTCCCTGAGTTCCAGCACGTATGGCACAATGGGGACACCGTCAGTCTCCATCTCTCCCTCCCAGTGCTCCCGGATCAGGTTTAGGGGTCCCCGTACCTTTCTTCCGTAGAGCAACTCGAAGGGAGAGAACCCTGTCGTTTCCTGGGGCACCTCCCGATAAGCAAAAAGGAGGTGCGGCAGGAAGCGTTCCCAGTCTCGGTATTCCTGAGTGAACGTCTTGAGCATTTGCTTGAGGGTCCCATTGAACCTCTCACACAGCCCGTTCGTCTGGGGGTGGTATGGGGAGCTCAGGAGGGACTTAATTTTGCAAACCTGCCAGAGTTGTTGGGTCAATTCAGCCGTAAATTGGGTGCCTCGGTCGGATAGGATTTCTTTTGGAAATCCTACCCGGGAGAACACCTGTACTAGTGCATTCGCTACCGTATCCGCTTGTATGTTGGATAGGGCGACAGCCTCTGGGTACCTGGTAGCGTAGTCCACTACGGTAAGAATGTAGCGCTTACCGGAGGGACTAGGGGTAGCCAGTGGTCCCACTAGGTCAATAGCAACCCGGCTGAAGGGTTCCTCTTCAATGGGCATATTTACTAGATGGGCTTTAGGGTGATCGCCTCGCCTTCCTACTCGTTGACACACATCGCAGGTGTTACAGTAAGTTCTAACGTCGGCGTGTACCCCTGGCCAAAAGAACGTGTGAGTAATGCGGTGTAGGGTACGGGTTACAGCTAGGTGGCCTGCTAAGGGGATGTCATGGCCTATCTTGAGGATTTCTTGACGGTATTTGTGGGGCACTACCAGCTGTCGCCTACGCTGTCCCCTTTTCTCTGTCCAGCGGTATAGTTTCCCTTTTTCCCATAAGAATGTTTCATTATCTGCCCCGCCCCCTCCGGTCTCTGCTCGTTCCCGGTACTTTTGTAAGGTCGGGTCAGTCTTAGACTCTGTCTCGAAAGCATCTGGGGTGTCCCAGGGTATGGGGCCTAACATGTCAGGCAATGTCGGGGTAGGTCTTACCTGTGTCTCCCGCACTGGTGAGAGTTCTCGCTCCGTCCGGGCTTGGGCCCGTGTAGTCACTGGGTCCGCCTCGTTGTTGCATACTGGAGCATAGGCAGAAGTCATGGGGCCCAAATCATTGCCCAGTAGTACTTCGGCAGGTAAATTATCCATTATGCCCACGTTCACAGCCCCCTTTCCCGCTCCCCAATCAAGATGCACTTTAGCTGTTGGAATTTTGTACACATCCCCCCCCGCCACTCTAACGGCCACAGTCTGTCCAGATCGCTTGTGCTCCGGCACCAAATGACTCTGTACCAGCGTGATAGTAGCCCCTGTGTCTCTCAATCCCTCGGTAGATCGCCCCTCGAGCCATACCTTCTGCCGATGGTGCTGGCGGTTATCTGAGGCAGCATATACAGGGTCCGCCTCGTGAAGCGGCCCCAAATATTCCTCCATAGGGGCCTCTTGGTTAACACAGAGGGTCCGGGCCGGACGATATGCCCCAGAGGGGTAATTGTAATTCCTGGGTGTCTGGTGCGTATTAAGGGGGCAGCTAGCCATGAAATGCCCTGGTTGCTTGCATCGGTGGCAAGTCGGTCTGGGACGCTCAGAGCTGTTATTGGGTGGTCCTGAGTGTCGGGCGGGCCCTGCGGGCACCGGGGCTCGGAATTCAGCACGAGGGGGTGCACGGTAAACCTCTCTGGGTTCGTGAAGACGGGAGTCATAATGTTCATCGGCCAATTTGGCTGCTTCTTCTAAGGTAGAAGGTCGCCTGTCTCGCAGCCATTCCTTCCCTTGCTGTTCCATGCCATTATAAAAATGTTCTAAGAGAAACAATTGTAAAATTTCCTCACCAGTCACCGCTTTACTTCCGCTCATCCAGTGATTTGCCGCTCTCCGCATTCGGTGCGCCCATTCCATATGGGTATCGTTAGGCTTCTTTTTCGTGCCCCGAAACTGTCGGCGATACGCGTCCGGAGTTACTGCGTACCGTCGCAACAGTGTCTCCTTAACTAGCTCATACTGTGTCACTTCCTCAGCACCCAGAGTACGAAAGGCTTCCAGGGCTCGCCCGGATAGTTTCCCAGACAATATCGTGGGCCACTCCCTGTTGGGAATCTGGTGCAGGGCACATTGCCTTTCGAAGTCCGCCAAATATTCATCAATCCCTGTCTCGCTCTCTAGGAAGGGTCGAAATGCCGCATAGGGTATCTTGGGCCTCCCAGCATTTTCGACAGGGATGATTACCTGCGGGGCTTCAGCATTGCGGTGTGCGTTCGCTAGGTTGAGTTCGTGGGCTCGAGTCTCTCGTATATCCTTGTCCGCTTCCGCCATCAACTGCTGTACCAATTCCATGGAGGGGTTCGGCCCGTACAGTGAGAGCCTCTCCCGAACAATCCTGGTTTTTTCGTCACTAATCGTGGTCGGTGTTTCCGCCATTGTGAAGCTCTGATCCAGTTCGGTCAATTCTGCGATCAGCTCTCTCCTCGGCCGGTTGCTGGCGTACCCCCCTCTGCTTTCAAGTAAATCCTTTAGGGTTGTACGCTTCAATTTTTCGTAAGCGCTCTCCATCCGTTCTGTACCTCTCCTAGGAAATCCAGGAAAAATCCCACCGCTGCCGCCAAATGTTACGGTTACCCTTAGTCTCGCTGAGAGATGGACCGCTTAGTAGCCTGGATTCCTATTGCTGAAGAGGGGAGAAACTGCTTTCCATAGTATTCTATATGAGTCTCGCAAATGTAGAATAATCCCCCTTAGCTGTAGTACAGCTAGGATACCCTTCTGCCCACAAAAACGAGTCAACGCTGCGATTGAGGGACAACCAAGAACTGAGGACTGGGATGCCCAGCCTGCTTTTTATTTAGGTTACATGCACACAGGGCACTCCCAGGGGGGGAAGCATAAAATCCCCCATCACACATTTAGACAAAGCCCTTGGACAGGCCACCGCAGATAACAAGTACACACAAGAAAACAATTGAGTCCTTCTTATCACCTAGCAGTGAATGCTTATCACAAACTTAATTACAGTACACAATATGCTAGGAAACCTGCCTCAGAAAATAGTTTTCTCAAAACTGAACAGAGTTAACCCTTTATGAAATGATACTTGTTACAGTTTTCTTGGAGCCCTTCTTAGGCGCTGGCTTGGCTGGTTCAGGCATTGCTGCTGGGAAATAAGTTTCTTCACAACAAAATAACTAATGCTTCTGTAACAGTAACTATACTCCTGATATAATCAGATTATATTAATAATATTAATAACAGATCCAGATCTGTGACAGAGATTACTCCGCAGATGGGTCATGATAAATATTGTCTAATATGCCACACAGTGGTTAGTTATTAAGTAAGAACATAAGCCCCAGCACTTATAGAAAGATATATGGTATAATAAGTCTAACATCAATTTAGATCCTAAACCCAGCCTTTAGTTCCAAAATATATACACATCGTAATGATACCTGGGTTTACCGGGGAGTATAACATATAAGAACTCTTACAAACAAGGTCCTCAAACAAGCAGGACAGGAGTATCCTTATGAGCATAACAATAGTTATCTTTCTGTGTATGTTAATATAGGATAACAAAATATGCATGCATAAATATGGGATTCATAACCCTATGTTGTAGGTTATAGGAACGTGATGTAGCAGTATGACTAAGCTATTAATATGGCATGGTCTAAGTGACCCTAACTATATCTCATAGGCGTTGTTGTGCCTAGAGGCCTGCAAATAATTGATTGATGAAAACCCATAGTAAAGAGAGAGGGAAACAAGTAAAAACTGACTTTCAGAACTTTAAAAGTATTAATATGAGTAACATTTGAAAATTAGGAAACATTAGCAAGGTACTGTATGCTCAGCAATCGGTTGTTCTGGAATGAGAATAGATTAACTTGAATAGGCTTCATCCAGTCTATGAAGTGAGGCTATTATTTCATAACTTTGAGTTAATTTTACTTCAAACGCTGTATGTAATGTGAAAAACATGGTAAGGGCTATGGAACAATATGGGGCCTAAGAAGCCATCTATTACCAGCATTCTTACTGTGACAGCAAGCCATCATAAGAACCTTTGTCGACATTCCTGGTACATGTATACATCTATCAATAGTCCAGCAATAGTAACAGAGGGTCTCTATGTGTGAGGCTTAGAACAATAAACAACGTGCCACCTATAATCTCTATAAAACCTGTTAATAAGTCCTAGGTATAAACAAACTTGAAATAAATTGTGTAGCGTCTGAGTCTCTGAGCCCGTGCTCAAATAGAAATACTCATCCCATGCCAGATCGTGGGGCTGGAGAGGTTCCTTGGACCAGCTGTAACGGCCAGCTGCTTGTTACTCTCCTGCTAGGCTGAAGTGCGATGATGAGCTCTGAGTGAGTGACCTGGTGTGCACTCAGATCGCCGCTGCAAACAAATCCGCGCAGGGACAGCTCCGGAATGTGGAGGTATGTATATGGAGGCAGTAACTTGGGGGCTTCGTTCCATCCTGTCTTGAGTATGCTCACCAGGGTCCCAGGACCCGGACTGCCAGCCGGTAAGCGCTTAGGCACCTTTCCTCCTGACATACGATCGGGCCGTGACCCCTCTTGCTTTGATCCACCATGCACCTCCGCCCCACACGCCAATGTAATATGCGAGAATTTCGCATCTCTTGTGCCGCTGTCCGCATCTTTATTGGGCCAGCCAATACCTCTTGGTGCTTGTGTCAAGTGCAGCGGTCGTCTTGCGGCAATCTGGGGCTCCTTAGTTGTAGCTTGTGAGGGTGTGCTGGGGATATGTGATGAGATTTTTCAGAGGGTAGACTTCTGCACAGAGATGAAAATGCTAGGGCTAGCTCACACTCCAATCTCTGAAAGTGAGCATTTATCAAGTTTTTTGCCTCCTTTTCCCAATCAATTGCCATGTTTCTAGTTCTCCACGTGGGAGAAAAGACCGCGGTCTCTTTGCAGGCTAGCCGTTAGACAGTTCTCTGTACCGCTATTTTCCGTACTGTACAATTATATTTAGGCTTCCCACTGGTTCACTACCTCTTCTTGATAACTGAAGACAATCATTGTACAAATTTGTAATGGGCTAATGGTCATTGTTGAAGGAAATTATGATCAGTTTCAGCGGAGCTGAAATGAAGTGCGACCATTCCAAGCCCAGGCTTGTTCCGCCCCCCATAAATCTCTTTTTTAATCTTCCTGTTGTGCTGCTGGATATTGTTCTTTTTTGTTTATGTGCAGTTGGTTCGCTGCTTAGAACCGACATTGCACACCACCTATGTGTTTATTATTGTGTTGCCGTAGTGTGGCGTTTGACGTCACTAGTGTGGGCCCAGGATTGCATACTGCTGGTGAGTTAGGAGCGGCTCTCTTCTACTCTGCTCGCTACAGGGCCATCTTAATGGCTAAGAGTTCACGATTGCCCACATCATAATTCCTTTCTGCAGCAGTGAAGCGTTTGGAAAAAAAGGCTACCGGGTGCAACTTGGAGGTTAAAGGGTTCCTTTGGGTTAAAGGGACAGTCTACACCAGATTTTTTATTGTTTTAAATGATAGATAATCCCTTTATTACCCATTCCCTAGTTTTGCATATCCAACACAGTTATATAAATACACCTTTTTACCTCTGTGATTATCTTGTATCTAAGCCTCTGCAAACTGCCCCCTTATTTCAGTTCTTTTGACAGACATGCATTTTAGCCAATCAGTGCTGGCTCATAGGAACTCCACATGGTGAGCACAGTGTTATCTATATGACACACATGAACTAACACCCTCTAATTAAATTCAAAATTCTCACCCTTGCATACAACGCGCTCACCAACACCGCTCCCCTCTACCTATTCTCTCTAATCAACAAGTATACTCCAGCCTGCCCACTAAGATCCAACAATGACCTGCTCCTTGCATCTGCGACTATCACCTCCTCTCATGCTAGACTGCATGATTTTTGTCGTGCAGCACCTACCCTCTGGAACACTCTCCCTTGTGCTGTCAGACTTTGCCCTAATCTTTTTTTACCTTTAAATGCTCTCTGAAGACTATTCTGTTCAGAGAAGCCTACCACCCAACTCAATAATATTTCTCTTACCTAACAACATTTCCCTTCTCTAACTCTGCATTAACATCTTTCTCAATCTTGCAGTCCTCACCTCCTGTTTCTCAACCCCCTACCCTTCTAGATTATAAGTTCCCACAGGAATAGGGCCCTCAATTCCTCCTGTATGTGTTTGTAAATTTTGTCCTGTGTCTTAGAAGTTTTATATTATTGTTTTATTTAAATTAAATGTATCCATGGACAGCGCTGCGGATTATGATGGCGCTTCATAAATAAAGTATAATAATAAATAATAATAGTGGTGAAAAACTGTCAAAATGCCCTGAGAGAAGAGGCGGCCTTCAAGGTCTAATAAATTAGCATATGAACCGCCTAGGTTTAGCTTTCAACTAAGAATACCAAGAAAACAAAAATTGGTACTAAAAGTAAATTGGAAAACTGTTTAAAATGTCATGTCCTATCTGAATCATGAAAGTTTTGGACTAGACTGTCCCTTTAAGATTGCACCAGCTCCTATCTCAAGTGAACTGCTGGTCAGGATCAGGATGGCGGAGCACAGGAGCAGAACAAAATACTTTTTTCAAATGAAAGAAAGCATCCACAGCTACAGTAGGCCAATTCTTGCAGTCTCTGTTTCGTTTAGTCAGCTCAGTGAGTGGATCAACGATTTGGGAGAAGTTCTTTATGAACTTGCGATAATAGTTGGACAATCCCAAGAATCTCTGTATTTCCTTTAAAGAGGTGGGTTGAGGCCATTCCAGAACTGTGGTTATCTTTGTAGGATCCATGGCAAAACCTTCCTTCGAGGTGACATAGCCAAGGAACTGGATCTGAACTTGATCAAACTCACATTTCTCCAGTTTGGCTACCAGAGAATTGTTTCTGAGGCGAGGAAGTACCTGTTTTACATGCTCATGATGCTCCTCAAGGGTGGAGGAGAATATAAGGATGTCATCAAAATAGATGATTACAGTGCGATAAGGAGGTCACTGAAGACATCATTGACAAATGCTTGGAAGACAGCAGGGGAATTACACAGCCCAAAAGGCATTACAAGGTATTTGTAATGCCCTGATCTCATGTAGAAGGCAGTCTTCCATTCATGTCCCGGGAAGATACGAATGAGATTGTATGCTCCACGTAGGTCCAACTTAGTAAAGTAGCAAGCATTTTGGAGCGAATCATATAATTCAGTGATCAAAGCAATAGGATAATGATTCTTGATAGTAATGTTGTTTAGGGCTCTGTAATCGATTCAGGGTCTGAGACCACCATCCTTTTTACTGACAAAAAAGAAGACAGCCCCGGCAGGAGAGGAGGAAGGACGAATAAAGCCTATAGCTAGGTTTTCTTAGATGTATTCCTCCATGGCCTTGGTTTCAGCTTTGGAAAGCGGAGAAGTCCTCCCTTTAGGAAGTGGGGCTCCAGGAACCAGGTCAATTTTGCAGTCATAAGGACGGTGAGGTGGCAACACATCAGCTGCTTTCTTTTCAAAAACATCTGTAAATTCTGCATATACTGAGGGAAGATTAGAAGGGGTCTGAAGGCTGGCTATAGGGACATGATGCAGCAGAGTAACCTTAGCCAGGCAGGAAAGAAAACAGAAGATAATATAGGGGGCGCCCTTACTATAATCATAATTATATAATCACCACTAAACAATTGATAAATAATGAACTTATCTTTGTATATACGACCAGAGTGTCACAAATGAATAAATATTATATGACGGTGTATAAATCTGTAAAATCAGTAAATATTAACATAGATCCACACTAATGTTGGACCGTGAACTATATATAGTGTTAAATGTATATTCATGGAAAATAATATTAAACGAAAAGTCTCTTTGAAGATGATGATGTCAATGGAGGCAGCAATCTGTAAAGGATCAAGGCCATGATCCAGGATCAATGATCTGTAGACAACATAAGAAGCCAGATGTGCCACATGGCCCAATATTGTTTGGTACAAAAAGATAAATATTATGTGTGTCAGATACACTCACATGCGATATAGAACCCCTAGTGGGTCATCAGGCTTAATAATGTTATTAAGCCTGATGAAACAGCCACTGGTGTCTGAGAAATGCGTTGCTACTTGTTTTAATGTTTTTAATAAAGTAAGTTGATTACTTTTACCACTTGCTGCCACATCATATTATTTTTGGAAAACATCATTTTCATATTACCATTTTTCTTCGCTGGACTGTTGGAGTCTCCTGACTATATGTGATTAATTCGGTGACTATATTGATCCCAGCCTGTCTCTACAGCATCAAAGGAGATGCTTCAACAAATGTGAGTGCATTTTAACCCTTGGGTCAAACAGTACTAGGCCATATAGGCACCCTGTGTTTTTTACCATTATCTACAGATTTCCAAACACCCCCTGGAGGCCAGTCTTCTGGGTGACTGTTATTGATCCCAGATCGCTCCATTTTCACCACTAGGGGTGCTGTATCGCATGTGAGTGTATCTGACAAACATAATATTTATCTTTTTGTACCAAACAATATTGGGCCATGTGGCGCATCTGTCTTCTTATGTTGTCCACAGGAAAGAAAACAGGATTTACCCCAGTCGAATTTAGGATTGTGAATACGTAACCAAGGAAGACCAAGGATAACTGGTTGTGCAGGAGAATGAATGACAATTGTTCGGTATGTAGGACTCCCACAGTCAAGGTTAGGGGTGCTGATTCGAAATTCATTAAACCTGATCCAAGGGGAGTGCCATCCAGAGTAGTTATTTTAAGACTTACGCCTAGATTTATAGTTTTGCGTTAGAAGGGGTGCATTAGCTACGCATGTTTTTTTTTCCCTGCACCTTTTAAACAAAGCTGGTATTTAGAGTTGTCTGAAGGGCTGCGTTAGGCTCCAAAAAGGGAGCGTACAGGCATATTTACCGCCACTGCAACTCTCAATACCAGCGTTGCTTACGGACGCGGCCAGCTTCAAAAACGTGCTCGTGCACGATATCCCCATAGGAAACAATGGGGCAGTTTGAGCTGAAAAAAAACCTAACACCTGCAAAAAAGCAGCGTTCAGCTCCTAACGCTGCCCCATTGTTTCCTATGGGGAAACACTTCCTAAGTCTGCACCTAACACCCTAATATGTACCCCGAGTCTAAACACCCCTAACCTTACACTTATTAAACCCTAATCTGCCACCCCCGCTATCGCTGACCCCTGCATATTATTATTAACCCCTAATCTGCCGCTCAGTACACCACCGCAACCTACATTATACCTATGTACCCCTAATCTGCTGCCCCTAACACCGCCGACCCCTATATTATATTTATTAACCCCTAATCTGCCCCCCCCCAACGTCGCCGCTACCTTACCTACACTTATTAACCCCTAATCCGCCGACTGGACCTCGCCGCCACTATAATAAATGTATTAACCCCTAAACCGCCGCACTCCCCCCTCAAAAACCCTATTATAAATAGTATTAACCCCTAATCTGCCCTCCCTAACATCGCCGACACCTAACTTCAAGTATTAACCCCTAATCTGCCGACCGGACCTCGCCGCTACTATAATAAATGTATTAACCCCTAAAGCTAAGTCTAACCCTAACACTAACACCCCCCTAAATTAAATATAATTTAAATCTAACAAAATAAAATAAATCTTATTAAATAAATTATTCCTATTTAAAGCTAAATACTTACCTGTAAAATAAACCCTAATATAGCTACAATATAAATAATAATTACATTGTAGCTATTTTAGGATTAATATTTATTTTACAGGCAACTTTGTATTTATTTTAACCAGGTACAATAGCTATTAAATAGTTAATAACTATTTAATAGCTACCTAGTTAAAATAATTACAAAATTACCTGTAAAATAAATCCTAACCTAAGTTACAATTAAACCTAACACTACACTATTAATAAATTAATTAAATATACTACCTACAATTATCTACAATTAAATCAACTAAACTAAATTACAAAAAAAACCCCCACTAAATTACAAAAAATAAAAAAAGATTACAAGAATTTTAAACTAATTACACCTACTCTAAGCCCCCTAAAAAATAACATAGCCCCCCAAAATAAAAAAATGCCCTACCCTATTCTAAAATAAAAAGTTTACAGCTCTTTTACCTTACCAGCCCATAAAAGGACCTTTTGCGGGGCATGCCCCAAAGAAAACAGCTCTTTTGCCTGTAAAAAAACATACAATACCCCCCAACATTACAACTCACAACCCACATACCCTAATCTAACCCAAACCCCCCTTTAAAAACCTAACACTAAGCCCCTGAAGATCTCCCTACCTTATCTTCACCACGCCGGGTATCACCGATCCGTCCAGATGAGGCTCCGAAGTCTTCATCCTATCCGGCAAGAAGAGATCCAGAAGAGGCTCCGAACTCTTCATCCTATCCGGCAAGAAGAGGACATCCGGACCAGCAAACATCTTCATCCAAGCGGCATCTTCTATCTTCATCCATCCGACGAGGTGCGGCTCCATCTTCAAGACCTCCGGCGTGGAACATCCTCTTCTCCCGACGACTAGAAAACGAATGAAGGTTCCTTTAAGGGACGTCATCCAAGATGGCGCCCCTCGAATTCCAATTGGCTGATAGGATTCTATCAGCCAATCGGAATTAAGGTAGGAAAAATCTCAGCCAATCAGATTCAAATTCAATCTGATTGGCTGATTGGATCAGCCAATCAGATTGAGCTCGCATTCTATTGGCTGATCGGAACAGCCAATAGAATGCAAGCTCAATATGATTGGCTGATTGGATCAGCCAATCCGATTGAACTTGAATCTGATTGGCTGATTCAATCAGCCAATCAGATTTTTCCTACCTTAATTCCGATTGGCTGATAGAATCCTATCAGCCAATCAGAATTCGAGGGATGCCATCTTGGATGACGTCCCTTAAAGGAACCTTCATTTGTCGTCTAGTCGTCAGGAGAAGAGGATGTTCCGCGCCGGAGGTCTTGAAGATGGAGCCGCTCCTCGTCGGATGGATGAAGATAGAAGATGCCGCTTGGATGAAGATGTTTGCTGGTCCGGATGTCCTCTTCTTGCCGGATAGGATGAAGACTTCGGAGCCTCTTCTGGATCTCTTCCTGCCACATAGGATGAAGACTTCGGAGCCTCTTCTGGACGGATTGGTGATACCCGGCGTGGTGAAGATAAGGTAGGGAGATCTTCAGGGGCTTAGTGTTAGGTTTTTTAAGGGGGGTTTGGGTTAGATTAGGGGTATGTGGGTGGTGGGTTGTAATGTTGGGGGGTATTGTATGTTTTTTTATAGGCAAAAGAGCTGTTTTCTTTGGGGCATGCCCCGCAAAAGGCCCTTTTAAGGGCTTGTAAGGTAAAAGAGCTGTAAACTTTTTATTTTAGAATAGGGTAAGACATTTTTTTATTTTGGGGGGCTTTGATATTTTTTTAGGGGGCTTAGAGTAGGTGTAATTAGTTTAAAATTCTTGTAATCTTTTTTTATTTTTTGTAATTTAGTGGGGGGGTTTTGTAATTTAGTGGGGTTTTTTTTTTGTAATTTAGTTTAGTTGATTTAATTGTAGGTAGTTTATTTAATTAATTTATTGATAGTGTAGTGTTAGGTTTAATTGTAACTTAGGTTAGGATTTATTTTACAGGTAATTTTGTAATTATTTTAACTAGGTAGCTATTAAATAGTTATTAACTATTTAATAGCTATTGTACCTGGTTAAAATAAATACAAAGTTGCCTGTAAAATAAATATTAATCCTAAAATAGCTACAATATAATTATTCGTTATATTGTAGCTATATTAGGGTTTATTTTACAGGTAAGTATTTAGCTTTAAATAGGAATAATTTATTTAATAAGATTTATTTTATTTCGTTAGATTTAAATTATATTTAACTTAGGGGGGTGTTAGGGTTAGGGTTAGACTTAGCTTTAGGGGTTAATACATTTATTATAGTAGCGGTGAGGTCCGGTCGGCAGATTAGGGGTTAATACTTGAAGTTAGGTGTCAGCGATGTTAGGGAGGGCAGATTAGGGGTTAATACTATTTATTATAGGGTTTTTGAGGCGGGAGTGAGGCGGTTTAGGGGTTAATACATTTATTATAGTGGCGGCGAGGTCCGGTCGGCAGATTAGGGGTTAATAAGTGTAGGTAAGGTAGCGGCGACATTGGGGGGGCAGATAAGGGGGTAATAAATATAATATAGGGGTCGGCGATGTTAGGGGCAGCAGATTAGGGGTACATAGGGATAATGTAGGTTGCAGCGGTGTGCGTTCGGCAGATTAGGGGTTAAAAAAATTTATTAGAGTGGCGGAGATGTGGGGGGACCTCGGTTTAGGGGTACATAGGTAGTTTATGGGTGTTAGTGTACTTTAGAGCACAGTAGTTAAGAGCTTTATGAACCGGCGTTAGCCCATAAAGCTCTTAACTGCTGACTGTTTTCTGCGGCTGGAGTTTTGTCATTAGAGTTCTAACATTCACTTCAGCCAAGACTCTAAATACCGGCATTAGAAAGATCCCATTGAAAAGATAGGATACGCAATTGACATAAGGGGATCTGCGGTATGGAAAAGTCGCGGCTGGAAAGTGAGCGTTAGACCCTTTCCTGACTGACTCTAAATACCAGCGGGCGGCCAAAACCAGCGTTAGGACCCCCTAACGCTGGTTTGGACGGCTAACGCAAAACTCTAAATCTAAGCGATTGTTTTTTCTGAAGTAGAGGCAACCCTGCATGAATCATGAAACGGTGATCCAGAAAATTTCCAGCTTCCCCTGAATCAATAAAGGCTTGAGCGTGGACAGAATTTTGAAGAAAAGTAAGGGTAACAGGTACCAGGATCAGAGAAGAGTGAGGGTATTTAGTAGTGGCTACACTTAGAGGTACCCCACTTTATCCTCTAAGCGTTGGCTTTTCCCGGCAGTATATCAAAATTCTTTCATTGGTGTGAATTAGAACCACAATAGAAACACAGGCCTCTAGTTATGAAGCTCCTTATTTCGCTGCATTCACCGGCCCAATACGCTCGCCTAAGCTCCCCTTACATCGCCGCCGCTGACCTGAATACGTTCGCCAAAGTTATCAAGAAAGCTGTCAAGAAGCCGCGCACCAAGTACGGGGCGATGAGCAGCGGACTATTGTTAACTGACAGTCATTGATCTCGCTGCTCATCGGCTTTTTTGCAGCTTTCTTGCTAGCCTGTCACTAAGCACCCACACTATACTAAACTGTTTTACCCCCTAAACCCAGGCTCCCAGAGCCCCCCGCAACTGAATAAAGTTATTAACCCCTAAACCGCCGCCCCGCCGCAACTCTAAAAAATATATTAACCCCTAAACCGCCGCTCCCGGACCCCGCCGCAACTATAATAAATATATGAACCCCTAAACTGCCGCTCCCGGACCCCGTCACCACCTACATTATACTTATTAACCCCTATCCTGCCGATCCCGGACCCCACCACAAATAAATTAATTGTTTAACCCCTACACCGCTGCACACGGAGCCCGCCGCCACCTACATTACATATATTAACCCCTATCCTGCCCCCCCTACACTGCTGCCACCTACATTACATTGATTAACCCCTAATCTATCCCCCTACACCGCCGCCACTATATTAAATGAATTAACCCCTAAACCTAAGTCTAACCCTAACCCTAACACACCCCCCTAACTTAAATATTATTTCAATTAATCTAAATAAATATTCCTATCATTAAATAAATGAATCCTATTTAAAACTAAATACTTACCTATAAAATAAACCCTAAGATAGCTACAATATAATTAATAATTACATTATAGCTATTTTAGGGTTTATTTTTATTTTACAGGCAAGTTTGTATTTATTTTAACTAGGTACAATAGCTATTAAATAGTTATTAACTATTTAATAGCTACCTAGATAAAATAATTACAAAATTACCTGTAAAATAAAACCTAACCTAAGCTACAAATACACCTAACACTAGACTAGCAATAAATTAATTAAATAAATTAACTACAATGATCTAAAATAAAATACAATTAAATAAACTTAACTATAGTTAAAAAAAAAATCCCACTAAATTACGAAAAATAAAAAAAAATATTACAAGAAGTTTAATCTAATTACACCTAATCTAAGCCCCCTAATAAAATAAAAAAGCCCCCCAAAATAATATAATTCCCTACCCTAAACTAAATTACAAAAGTAACCAGCTCTTTTACCAGCCCTTAAAAGTGGTCCTCCAGCCGGGCAGAAGTCTTCATCCGATCGGGGCAGAAGAGGTCCTCCATCCGGCAGAAATCTTCATCCAAGCGGCATCTTCTATCTTCATCCTTCCAGCGATAAGCGGCTCCATCTTGAAGACCTCCGGCGCGGAACATCCAGCTCTACCGACGACTACCAGACGAATGACTGGTCCTTTAAATGACGTCATCCAAGATGGCGTCCCTCGAATTCCGATTGGCTGATAGGATTCTATCAGCCAATCGGAATTAAGGTAGGAAAAATCCGATTGGCTGATGTAATCAGCCAATCGGATTGAAGTTCAATCCGATTGGCTGATTGGATCAGCCAATAGAATGCGACGTCAAGGATAGAATCCTATCAGCCAATCGGAATTCGAGGGACGCCATCTTGGATGACGTCATTTAAAGGACCAGTCATTTGTCGTTAGAGCTGGATGTTCATCGCCAGAGGTCTTCAAGATGGAGCCGCTCATCGCTGGAAGGATGAAGATAGAAGATGCCGCTTGGATGAAGATTTCTGCCGGATGGAGGACCTCTTCTGCCCCAATCGGATGAAGACTTCTGCCCGGCTGGAGGACCACTTGTGCTCGCAGCGGATGAAGAGTTCGGCCCGGTTGGGAGAAGACAGCTCAAGGTAGGGTGATCTTCAATGGGGTAGTGTTAGGTTTATTTAAGGGGGGATTGGGTGGGTTTTAGAGTAAGGGTATGTGGGTGGTGGGTTGTAATGTTGGGGGGGGTATTGTATTGCTTTTTTTTTACAGGTAAAAGAGATGATTACTTTAGGGCAATGCCCCGCAAAAAGACCTTTTAAGGGCTGGTAAAAGAGCTAGTTACTTTTGTAATTTAGTTTAGGGTAGGGAATTTTATTATTTTGGGGGGCTTTTTTATTTTATTAGTGGGCTTAGATTAGGTGTAATTAGATTAAACTTCTTGTAATAATTTTTTTATTTTTTGTAATTTAGTGGGGGGTTTTTGTAATATAGTTTAGTTTATTTAATTGTATTTTATTTTAGATCATTGTAGTTAATTTATTTAATTAATTTAATGATAGTGTAGTGTTAGGTGTATTTTAACTTAGGTTAGGATTTATTTTACAGGTACTTTTGTAGTTATTTTAACTAGGTAGCTATTAAATAGTTAATAACTATTTAATAGCTATTGTACCTAGTTAAAATAAATACAAAGTTGCCTGTAAAATAAAAATAAATCCTAAAATAGCTACAATATAATTATTAGTTATATTGTAGCTATATAAGGGTTTATTTTACAGGTAAGTATTTAGTTTTAAATAGGAATAATTTAGTTAATAATTGTAATATTTATTTAGATTTGTATAAATAATATTTAAGTTAGGGGGGTGTTAGTGTTAGTGTTAGACTAAGGTTTAGGGGTTAATAAGTTTAATATAGGTGGTGGCGGGGTCCAGGAGCGGCGGTTTAGGGGTTAAACATTTAATTTAGTTGTGGCGGGGTCCGGGATCCGCAGGATAGGGGTTAGTAACTTTAATATAGGTGGCGACGGTATAGGGGCGGAAGATTAGGGGTTAATATATTTATTATAGTTGCGGCAGGGTACAGGAGCGGCGGTTTAGGGGGTAATAACTTTATTTAGGTGGCGGCGGTCTAGCGGGGGCAGATTAGGGGTGTTTAGACTCGGGGTACATGTTAGGGTGTTCAGTGCAGACATCTCCCATAGAAATCAATGGGATATCGGGCAGCAGCGAACATGAGCTCTCATTCCTATGATAACTATGGGATCCGCCGCCTCCAGGGCGGCGGATTGAAAACCAGGTACGCTGGGCCAGAATAGTGCCGAGCGTACCTGCTAGTTATTTGATAACTACCAAAAGTAGTCAGATTGTGCCGAACTTGCGTTCACAATATCTGTAGTGACGTAAGAATCAATCTGTGTTAGACTGAGACCGGCGGATCATAGCTTACGTCACTATATTCTACTTTTGCTGGTCTCTAGCTTTTGATAACTAAGGCGAATCAGCCTCGCCACAAATACGCTGCAGAATTCCAGCGTATTTGCAGTTGACGGCTTGATAACTAGAGGCCACAGTCTCAACCTCCTTTTTCTCTGTCTTTCAGATTCACAGGGCTTACGGGAAGAGAGATCAATGGGTCCCTTTTCAGAGGTAACTGGAGGTGCTGAAGGGGTAGAGGATAGTCTAGAGACTGGACGATTAGGAGGACGAGAGGGAAGGATTCTGTGAGTTCTCTCTCTCTCAGCTTGTCTCTCCTAAAAGCGAGAATCCAGACTGATACAAAGTGTTATGAAGTCATCCAAGTAAGATGGAACATCACGATAAGTGAGCTCGTCCTTGATACACTCATGCAGGCCTCTCCTGAAGGCCGCTTTGAGAGCACTGCCATCCCAACTGGTTTCATGTGCCAAGGTGCAAAACTTGATGGTGTATTGTGCCACAGATCTATTGCTCTGGCGGAGATCCAAGAGAGAGTACTCTGCAGCAGCAGTGCAGCCGGAGATGCCAAATACTGAAGATAATGCAGAAATGAAGGCATCAGCATCGTTCAGGAGTTGAGCACTCTGTTCCAAAAGGGGTGAGACCCAGGCTAGGGACTTATCTTTCAATAAGGAAATAATAAAAGTGACCTTTGACTGATGAGACTGGAAGGTGAGAGAATCATTGCTGCAGTGTAGTCTGCACTGGTTGAGAAAATCCCTACAATCGGTAGTACCATTGTACTTGTCAGGCAATGGTATCCGGGGTATATTTCCAATAACAGGGGGGGGGGAGTTGCAGCACTAGCAGCAGGGGTCAGCTGTGTAACAACAGAAACAGTGTTCATTTCTGCAACCAGTGAGGAGAGCATAGCTGATATAGCCCTAAGTTTAGAATCCACATTCTGCAAGTGTATGGTGTAGGTTCCCAGGGTCTGTCCCTGAAGAGAGACTGCTCTTACTACCTCATTTGGGTCCATGGTCCAAGTATAATTGTAATGCTCGTGGGATATTTATCTATCAGACCAAACTTGGCGAGTAGTCTTCTTATCCCGGCGTCAAATGGAAGGATAAGGAAATATCCCAGAACAAAGTGAGTGTAAGAAATGAGGTAAGCAGTACTCATGGTAGACAGGGTAGTCCTTCACAGCAATAAGATTAAGGTAGAGAATGGTCAGAGACAGGCAGAGTTCTGGAACAGAAAGGCAATACAGCAGTATAGCAGTTCAGGGGTAAACCAATAGAGTGGTCAGGAACAGGCAGAGGTCTGCAACAAAAGATAATCCAGCAGTTTAGCAGTTCAGGGGTAAAGCAATAGAATGGTCAGGAACAGGCAGAGTTCAGCAATGATAAGGCAATCCAGCAATTCAAGGTTTAAACAGGCAGAATAGTCAGACAAGCAGAGTTCAGCAATATTAAGGCAATCTAGCAATTCAAGTAATAAAGCACCTAGGAGCACACACAGTAACACCTATACTTAGGCAGTGAATGTAATATATGCAGGTACTTACATAGGTGCCGATTCACACCAAGAAGTTCAAAGGATCTGGCTTGAAAGGGGAATAGACATGCAGCAATGACGTCATTGCCGCACGCTTACAGCAACCACCGCGTCCCTGGCAACAGCCAGAGCGGTGCAAGGGAGCGGTGTGACAATCACTTGCTAAAAAAAAGGGAATGCCAAAAGACACCATTAAAGCTGACATCTCTGCCATCATATCCCCGCACTGACTAGTCTGGGCTATACCTACCAAGAGGAAATCAACCAAATAATGGGCTAAGCTATCCCTCCCCATGTTGGCAACTACTGCCCAGTACAAAAAAGAGCTGAAAGCTTTAAAGTATGCCATGAAATTGAGCACCCCATAGGGAGGCACAAGTCCACATCATAAGAACCCTCAAAGCAGCCGCCCATCAAGTGGAATGATGAAGGATGGATGGGAAGAAGCCGGAACGTATATTCGATGTCTATCTTAGCCATTAGGGCTTCCTCATCTGCTTCCCTGACCTTATTGACTGCCATATCAAAAGGTTGATATTGTACTGAGCTCAGATCCAGGCATATGGCATAATTAACTGAGCGACCCTTGGGGAATTATAGATGTATGAGGCAGAGTTTTCCTGGTTCCTTTTTAGGTAATCTCTCTAGTGGTTACACTACAAGCCTAGGGAATGGGGGAAATGAAAAAGGCCCAGCCATGCACCCTAAACTCACTTCCTTTGCCAGATTGCCTTGCACTATGCCAGGCCGACTTCAAATTACGATGGGAAGGAGATGGTGCCACCCAACCCTGCACAGGGATCACAAATCCATCCTGCAGATAAGAAAGCAGTAATGAATTGACTTCCTGGTCTGGATACCGTGCCAGCCACAGCTTAAGAGTGTCCACCCTCAGCAGGGTGGACCCTCTTGGAGGCAGCTGTTAGTCTAGCGCTGCCCTTGTCCCCTGGTTGCTCTTGTTTCTTGGTACAATTGGAGCCCATATGTGGGTCACCTCAGTATTGGCAAATGTGCCAAAATGAGCAGGCCCTACAATTGTCACACTGCTTATACTGAAACTGCCAGCATTCCAATCCCCTACGACATGCTCTTGTCAAGGGGCAAAAAGGCTGCACTGGCGATGCCTGTGTGGATGAAGGAGCAACCTTTAGGACCTATCTGGGAACACAAATGCAATAATAGCCCTGAACGACAAGGATGGATTACCCGCCATCTTTCTACAATAGCTGATATAATAATCATACCACGCACACTCTTTATGTAACCCATGAATTCTCTCTATTGTATTCATTAACTTAAGGATGGATGCTGCCAGGTCTGGCCACTTGTCCAGATAACATGACTACAGTACTCTACAGTACCTCTGCCACTCTTCATAGATGTCAGGGCACTTAAACTTCTTTGGGCCAGTTCCATCTTCCACCATCTCCCTCTGCCTTTGAGCTTCTACTAACAGCTCACAAACATTGACATAGCGCCCATTATGAATTTTCTTAAATATCTTACGCTTTAAGGGTGCATGCAGGGAATAAACCATGAAAGAGAAAGAATCCACTTCCACCGCAGCTCTTCTATTCCCTATCATCATGACTAAGCCCCCTCCCTGCAACGAAACCTGAGTCCCAGAGCTGGCTGACCCTCCCTATGCTTCCCATGATTTGGAACTATGGGACTTGTCCCTATCACCCACTATTTTATTAATCATCCTATACATGTGCTTATGCCCTTAAGATAACCTAACGTGCTATTGCTCTCTAAACTGGACCCAGGAGAGCTAAAATCCTCACTACCATGTGGTGTGTGTGTAAGTGCAGTCTTACCAGAATAAGTTGTGTGCTGCTGGTAGAAGGTGCCCCTGCTGCCTGAAGATAACTCATACCAGGGGTGGAGCCCTGAGAAAACATCTGCAGTGGCACCAACAATTCCCCTCTGAAGCTTGAAGCCACTGATTCCCTGTTGGCTACTTAGGGAGACAAAAACTGGAGGGGATACCTGAAGCCTGGAGAGCAGGCAATGCTGCACGCTGCACACCCCCAAGCTAGGCCCACTATGCCCACACACGCTGATTCCACTATAATATACATATAAAAGGCAGAATGGAGCCTGCAAACCACTTTAACACACATTCATAGAGAGAGAGTTCAGCTACTAAGTTTAGTCTCATTGTTCTCTTACCCCTGGCCTTTGTTTGAACATGGTGTTTATGTCCAGTGCTCTAGGAAGGGCTTGTGGTGAGCTGGCCCTCTCAGCCATTGTTTCTAGCTTGTTTCATTCTGAAACAACAGCACTCCACCTAAACTAAAAAGATGCATGCTCGGACAGGAGAGCGGTTTGCTGTTTGTTACAGTAAATAAGATTTTTTTTAAAAAATTGTATGAATCATGGGGGGGGCGGAGCTAGCTGCCAAAGAGAGCAGACATACAAAGCAGCAGTTCTTTTCAAATATCCTTATATCCCTAACTAAATTCTAAGTTCACCACTCGAACTTCATTGGCAATCCAGCTGGGTCATATGTACCTTACACTCAACTATCGACTGAGGCATACTTGTCATAATAGCGGACCTTCGCCGACACAGCAGGCCAAGACAAGTGGGTGCCGATCACCATCTTAGCAGCTCCATCATCTGAGACCTCTCTGTCCTGAGACACTGGGAGCATGGTGTGCACTCTTAGCCTTGCCAGTGTGTCCTGAGCGGCAGCTAGCACAGTGGAGACTGAGCAGTTCTTTGGTGCGCAGTTCTTTGGCGCGCATCGCCATTACAACTCTACAGCAGTAAGCTGAGTCGGACGTGTGACAGATTCCACAACACCCTCCAAATACAGCGTCCGGTCATTTTACACATTGGCTTCTGTTACATCATCTGTGGGGAGTTGTCTATATCAGAAGAATTATTTTATCAAATTATAAAAAGAATTAATTTGATACAGGAAATGTATTTAAAATTATCTGGGATCACATGTGTCCAAAGGTTACCTTTTGCCAGGAAGAACCCCTGCTGTTTGTAAACACAAAAATAAACCAAAAATCAGATAACAAAAAGCATGTGTCCAGGAGTTACCTGAACAGGATATCACCTGGGGGCTTTATCAACAGGACAGAGAGAACTTTTGTTCCAACTCAAGGGAGTGGAGTCCCTTTATCTAAGATTTTGTTTATGCTCTGGTGGATGGAATTACAAACAAATGGGCTCCACTCATATGTTAATGAGATGCCTGCTAATCTAAATGACCAATTCAGACACTCCCTAAATTGAACTGTGGTACAACAAAGTTTATTAAGAAAAGAAATAAAATATAAGAAATTAAAGGTTAGAATGGTGTATATAAGAATTGGCACATACAATTGTGATAAATAATGTCCCACATATCTAAATGTATAGAGAAATTAAATGTGTAAGGAAGGACATGTAAAAATGACCAGTATTGTATAAGGATCATATGTTTTTAAAATAACTACTTAAAAAATCTGAAAACTATATGTATAGATACGTTAAATATGGAATTAAGTATATGAAATAACCAATATGATATGAATATATGAATATGTATATGCCTCGGTATATATATATATATATATATATATATATATATATATATATATATATATATATAAATGTGACTTGTACATTTATGTATGGTATATATAATATATATATATATATATATATATATATATATATATATATATATATATATATAAATATATACTGATTACCTGACCAAATTATACTCCCAGGTATCGCCATGCATTGAGGAGTCATGACAGATTAAGATAGACATATAATGAGAAACTATTGTAAAATACTATATAATTCTTTATGCCTCATCTGTAACATACACTTATATATGAGATGCCCACGTAAGGAAATTCTATTTATGTATATGCCTTATGTATAAATAAGTGTCTATCTAAGTCATAAGGATTTAATTTTAAACTGGTACATTTTAGTTAAACAAAAAAAATATATGAAATGAAATATATTTGCATGCTTGACTGTAAGTAGACTAAGACCTGTGGACTAAGAGATTTTGTGTGACCGGATGCAGGGGAAACACACAGCTTGACTAGTGATAACCCAGGGCTTGGAGGAGCAAACATTTGGGAAGTATAAAAAGTCTCTAATTTATAATTGTCTAGGAATCTAATTCAGCTAACAGTATCAGAAAATCTTGTTACAGATAGCGTTCACTTAATTCAGTTTATTGTAAGAACAACCCTGGTGTTGTGTTTAAGTATATTTAATTTTAGTGGTATTGTATTCTCTAAGGTTGAGACTCGTTTGAGGCATTAGAGAGGTTTTTATGCGTTTCTTTAGCTGTAGATATATTCTGAATCTAACTGATTGCATTGTATTATTAATTTACCAAAACATAATTTTAATGATAATATTGGCTAAGATTGTATTAAATAACTTTTTTTAGTAACACATACTGCCTAATTGGTCCATGCTGATTTAATTTTACCTTGTTATAGACTTCACTGTTAGATTTATACCCATAGGATTCAACGCAAAGTGTAGTAGCATATTTTATTTCATAGTGTATTAGAGTTTGTTTTGTGTATAATTAAATGGTATATTGCTTGTTAGTAGCTTGTTAAATATTTAATAAATCTGTATATAGTTTTCCAAACTGAATCCTCTTTACTCCACAAATATAATTTGCCGTGTTTAAAAAGATATCACCTGATTAGAACTACTAAAAATAATACAAATATATTGGAGGTTACCACTGAGATAGTTTTAATTATATCTGTAACCTTATATAAAATATATAACATGTGAAGGTTACCGCGGAGATAGTCATAATTAATATTGTATTCTAAAATATATAACACCTTGGAGGCACTGCTGACCATCAGTGATATTTTTCACAACGGTATTATTTTGTGTAGTAAATTTGGATTTTAATAACAAAATTATATTGTGCAAACTGTGATTTCTTAGAAATTAAACAAGCGTTCTTATCTTATTAAATACTATACTAAAAATAGCTATGTCCTCAACAAAAAGTGACTCTAGCATTTCTGTACATAATGAAAATGTGCCCTCCCCTAGATCCTCTGTTCATGAAATGGTTCAGGCAGAAACCCTTAAAATCGAAGCCATGAGCCACCTCATGAACAGACTTGATATTGAGGATGATAACTACACTTATATTAAGGGGTTTAAAGCTAAGGCTAAAGGTTTAGTTAAAGATATGTGGGTTGAAGATGGTGAATTATACCAAGTTTTACTGCAACTTAATAAATGCATGGAATTAAGAGGGCGTGACGAGATAATTTTCAAAACTTTGCCGATCCTAATGTATTTGAGATGTCTAGCCAAATGGCCGGACAAAACAGACAATTAGGACAGCTAAGGGGTGAAAATTATTCATTGCGAGAATTTGAAGAAGCCTTTGTTAACGGAAAGTTAGAGGAACTAGAAGCTAATAAAACGATTTCTGCCTTAAGAGAATATAATCAGAAATTAGTGGCTGAATTAAAAACTTTAGAAGAAGATTATGAAAAATGCCAAAATGAAAATAAAACTTTAAAAACTAGATATCGTAGGGCTGAAAAAGAACATGAACAGGAAATAAATGAATTAAATAGACAAATCAGCAGCAATAAGGAGCCTCTGCATAATAACACTAGTGCTGAAATTATTAACTCCATTAAGGACGGGGTCAGAAGTGAGTTTCAAAATATAAGGCAGGAGGATAAACAAAAGTCCCCAAATTATGGCCCTAATTCAGACCCAGAGATAACTTTTCCCCTTAGGCAATTACCTAATTCTGAAGGGGATTATTACACCTCAGAGGAAGAAGGCAGTTACTATAGTGGGTCAGAAGGGGGGGGCTAGCTTCTCAGACAGCCCATATCAAAATGCACGGGTGAAATTTCAGCATAGTAAAGATAGGACAGATAGAGGATGCTCTAACCCAAACAATAAGATTCCAATGAAATCCGGTAATGTACTTAATAAAGTGTATGACACCCCTATGATAATCAAGTTCCTAAGTAAAGCAGTACACCAATTTTTTTAAAAGGGGGACCACCTCCATAATTGATCATTTAGAGGCTTATGAAAATGCCTTAGCTGTATTAAATATAAATGATGGGCAATCTAAAATTGAATTTCTGCCATGGGTATTTGAAGTTAAGCATCATAAATACTTTGCTTCACTAAAAGATATGAATGTCAAATCTTGGAGTAAAATAAAGCAACAGTGTACAAGAGAATTCGGCCCATATTGTACAGTGACTGCCGTGGATAAGGCAGCGATATACAATTTGAAATGTTGCGCCAATCAGAGCCCAATTGAATTCCTTTCTACACTGAAAGGAGCTTACAGTATGGCTGAAAATTATCCCAAATTTGAGAGCTCAGAATTTGTTAACTTATTTTATGAAGCCGTAGCCCCTCATATCAAAGTAAATTTGGCTACAGACTTTAATGAAAACTGTTCATTAGATTGGCTGATTACGGAAAGTACAAAATTATATGCCATACAGCAAACCAAAAGAGAGAAAAAGCCCAACCCTAAAGTAGTGGCCGAAACTAGGGTGCCACCTAGCACCCTCAATTTAGAATCCAAAAAGAAGACTTATGCAGAAGTGGCCAGAGAAAACAGGCCTAGCCCACTAGGTTTCGAATCTGCCCCTTCCCCATCAAGGGCTGAGATGCCGAGGAAATATACCCAAGAGGGGGGTATGACCAGATAAATAGGTATCCCCAAAGAGAAGAATACCCACAAGGTAATAGATATTCCATTAGAGATAGATACAATAAGTGGTGCAGATATTCTCAGGATATCCAATCGCCACAGTTAAATAGTGCACCCCAAGAAAGTAACGCAAGACAAGCTGAACCCCAGGGGCAACCACGCCAGGATAGAAACAGCGGCCCTGAATCTGAGGGGACCCAATGGACCAGGAATCACTACTATGGGGCATCAAGAGATAGGCCCAGGGGTAGAGGTAACTTGTAGAATCAAGTAGATCAGCTTAGAACCCAGTTAAATTGGTTGAGCAAACAATTCGCTAATTTGAGTCAAGCGTTTACGGCTCAGCAACCGAATAATACTTTTTTAGGGGTACAGACAGTGGTCAACAGTGGGCCACAGGCACAGTCATAAATACTCAGATATTATCTGAGGGGAGAGGAATGCCAAATGAGATAATGAATGTTAAAAATGATACTAATCAAATTCTCTCCCTACAGCCCAGCAACGAAAGGCCTGAATGTTATGACAGGTGTCCCCAGTCTGGAATTATTAATGACTTTTCTATTTTTCAGTTATCCCTAAGCATTATTCCCCCAGATGAATGCACAGAACAATCCCTACAGGAGGGAGTATCCCCTAACTGCAGTGTAGTATACAGGAAACCCATTATCCCTATTACAGAGGAGGCAGTCGATAAGGATTGTACCGCGTCAGGTGATGTAATGAATCTAAGTAAACCGTGGCAAAGTCCACCAATGTTTAAACAGGATAACTTTATGTGTGAAATGATAGAAACTGCAGGGAGACATTATGTATCAACTGAGATTCAAGATTCTGTTACTCACCCTATCATGGGATTAATTTATACTGGATCTCAGGCAACTATTCTATCCCACAGGTACTACACACAGGTAGATGAGCTAACGCCCCACAAACCTAACTTAAGGGAATTTGATGGTTCACTGATAGGTGTTGGGGGTGATTCCCTCAAAATTTGGGGTACGGCATGGTCAAAGCTAAAGCTGGGGAATAGGGTCAAAAGACACCCTGTCATTATAGTGGTTCTGCCAACTGATCATTTAATCATTGGTATTGATCTCCTGAAGCGATTAAGCACCATAATTGATTGCATAAATAATGTCATTTGGTCACAAGTAAAAAGACCTATTAATTATGAGCGGTCCAACATGTCTCACACCAGACATAACAGTCATGTGGTAGAAGAGAAGCCAGATGCTGTGGAGATTCATTTCAGGAATAACTCTGTACCTGAAGTAACTATCCTGCAGATAGATGATCAGACTCCCCTAAGTGACTCTGATGATCATACTTTTAAAATTCCACCTGGAAAGATAGCCAATATTTCCTTAGATGGCGATGTATTAACAATATCTCTCCACACGGGGGACCCTAAATCCCCTAACGGGGAGAACATTCGCAATTCCTTGCAGAAATTGCTAAAGTTAAAGAGGATCTATTTATCCCTATGCTAGTGCATGACCTTGGGAAAACCAAGTAAGCCAAATTGAGCTTAAAACAGGAAACTAGCTATATAAGCGAATGCTTATTAGCGCAGATAGCTGAACCTCAGGTGATTAAATATCTTTCTCCCCAAGACCACTGTGTCCATGGCCTGGATGACAGGTCTGAAAGCTATAATATCACAGCTAAATGTTTATTATCTATCTCTATAGGTAAAAAATCAGCAAAGCACCTGTTTTTAGTTTTAAATACCCCCATAATCAAATATACATTGGCAATGATCTCTTGCATAGATATGCCATACAAATAGATTTGATTAACTCCTGCCTCTGGAGCAAGTTAAAGGGGGACCCTGAAGTAGTTCAGGATGAAAAGGCCACCCTGAAATCAAACCAGCAATTGCCATATGCTGTGAATATGCAGGTGTCTAATGATGTTGTAATCCCTGCTGGGACTAATAAATTTCTCTTACCCTTACAGGTAAAAAGGGGTCAGAAATTAAAAACTTCTGAAACACTAATATGCATCTCCCATAGAGTACAAAATCTGGGTATAACAATGACCCATACTCCCATGGTAAATATTGGAAATATTCCAATACATGTTATTGTGCATAACATGAACCCACAGGATATCACCTTATCCAAGGGAACTGCCATAGGATATGCACTGGAATCCAGTTGTTATACTTTTGGATTCCAGAATAATATAATTGGGCTAATACCTGAAGGATACTTAACTGAAGGACAGTTAATAGAACAATCCTTTGCATCTATGCCAGAGGGATTGTTTACAATTCAATCTATTTATCCTTTCAGCTCAGAGGAAGGCATCTGTAAAATTGAAGAGGCCTCCCTAGCATTTGATCAGCCGATCAAAAAGCAAGAATACCCCAAACCCCAGAATCATGTGGGCAAGGTAAATTATAAACAAGGGGATCTCACCTCTAGGTTGGAAGAAGCCTATGAGATAGGACAGCCTGAAATCTTTCCAGGATTTCAGCAAATAGTAGAAGAGCAAATCTCCTTAGCTAATGGCTGTTCCAATGATGGAGAACGCCAACAGCTATGAGAACTCCTAATGGAATGCCAGGAAATTTTTGCTAGTGATTCTTATGACTGTGGGACTACAGACCTGCACATTGCAAGAATCCAAACCGATCCCAATGCACCACCTGTATTTGTTAAACAATACAGACTCCCTTTAGCTTCCTATGATGCTCTTGCAGAAATCATAGGGAACTTAAAAGAAAGGGGTATCATCAGACAGGTGCATAGCTCTTATAATAATAATTCCATTCTAGGTATTCTTAAATCCAATGGACAATGGCGTTTGTGTGCTGACTTAGACAGCTGAACAAATGAGTATATACTGTATGTCTGGCTGGCCTGTACCATACATTGACCAGTGCCTAGCACAGATGCAGGGATCTAAAATATTCACCGCCATCGATTGCGCGCAGGGTACTTGACCATACAGGTGCATGAGGAAGACCAGTATAAGCTTGCATTCTCCTTCCAAAAGGTCCAGTATGCATTCCAAAGACTTCCATTTGGATACATAAATTCATGGCATGAATTTGCTGTATTCATGCATAAGGCTATGCCTGATGCACTGGAAAGGGGGACTTTATCTTATGTTGATGATGTGTTAATCTAAAGCACAGACTTTGAAAGACACATCACGAAGCTTAAACATGTCCTCAGCTAACTTAAAAGGGCAGGCATCAAGCTATCCCTACAAAAAGCCCAATGGTGCCGTAACCGTGTGAATTTCTTGGGACATGAAGTTACTTCTGAAGGGTTAAATTATCAGAAGAAAAAGGTGAAAGCTATAACAAATTCTAACCCAACTAACTTAAAGGAATTAACATCATTCCTGGGTATGACAAATTATTCTTGCAAATTTATTGATAATTATGTAGAATTAGCTAAACCACTGCTACATATTCTAAAGAAGGATGTGAAATGCCACTGGAGTGAGACTCAAGAGACAGCCATAAGGGAGCTGAAGAGAACACTCACTCAAGCACCTTGCTTAGCTTACCCTGAAGGCGGTAAACCTTTCTACTTAGAAACAGGTTACACAGATGTAAGCATGAGTGCTGTCTTATACCAAAAGCATGATAATTTAAACAAAGTAATTGCTTATGCAAAACTCTGTCCCCAGTAGAAATAAAATGTAGTGATTGCGAAAAAGCCCTCTTAACTACTGTATGGGCTCTACAAAATTTCCACAGCTATATACAAGGCAAGAAAATTATTCTAGAAACGGCCCACCAGCCTTTGCTATATCTGCAAAGTGAAAGAATAAGAGATGGGAACCTGTCCAATAGCCGCATAACAGCTTGGACTCTCTCCTTACAAGGCTGGCCTTTAGAAATTCGCTATAAACAAAACAAAAGGAATCCAGTCGCACAGGGGCTTGCTGAGCTCCATGATTGTACTGCTAAGGATCATGGGAAAGAATTATTAGAAGATGATTTCCTGGAGGAACAATTGCTTTCCCCATATAAAATGTATAATGAGGACCAGTGTCAAACATTACTTTGGGTATATGTTGATGGTTGTTCTTACCATGTAACTATTGAAAATGAGCGCAGATTAGTCACTGGCATTGGTATAACTTGGGAAAATGGATTCCCAAATATTTCTGTAGGGTCCAACATTGGACCCAGATCCAGTCAAGTAGCAGAACTAACTGCTGTTCTAAAAACCATTGAAATGGCTATTGAACAAGGTATTCATGAATTTGTGATCATTACTGACTCAAATTATGTGCGTGACAGTTTTGTTGAATACCTGCCAGCTTGGAAAAGAAATGGCATGCAGAAAACTAACAACAAACCAGTCAAACATGGCAAGTTGTTCTGTGAAATTGATAAGCTAGTGCTGTACAATGGTTTAACCATACACTGGAAAAAGACTAAGGGTCATTCCAGAATTCAAGGTCCTGATAAGGAAGGCAATGATCTTGCAGATTAATTAGCAAAACAAGGAGCCAAACTGGAGAGCTGCTTAATATTGACCACTTAATGGGTACAATTCAGATAGAGGTCATTACCAGAAATCAGGCTAAACAACAGGATGAGCCTAACCTGGTACAATGGAGTCAGGATTCTCCTAGTGATGATCTGATAACTAGTCAAAGAAAAGACCCCATTATAGGTATTTTCTATAAACATATAGAAGACCCTGAAAACAACCCTATCTCAAAAGACAATTGTATTGGTAAGGGAGATCTTAGAATCTTAATGAAATCCAAATCACAGTTCATGTTACAGGGTGGCTTGTTAATTAGAACCTCCAAAACTGGCATCCAGCAATGGGTGGTACTTACCCAGTTCAGGGTATCTGGCCATTGTGGTGCCAAACTCACGTATGAAATATTGTGTGATTACGCCTTTTGGCTGCATATGTTGAAAGATGTTCAAACCTACTGTCAAGGTTGCTTAATCTGTCCACAGTTCCAACCCACTGCACCAACGCATAGAGCGCCATTGCAGAAAAGGGGGATGGTAATGCCATGGTCAGATATACAAACTGATTTTATTGGTCCAGTAATTAGGTCATCAAGAGGCAACAGATACATCTTGACAGTAACATGCCTATTCACTAAATGGGTAGAGTGCATCAGTGCACCTAACAATAGTGCTGAAACATGTGCAGCATTGCTCATCAACCACGTGTTTTCCAGATTTGGTTTACCCCAGAGAATAGAATCCAATCGGGGAACCCACTTCACTAGTGAAGTGATGACCAAGATGTGGAAAATACTAGGGGTTAAAAGAAAGCTTCACATTGCATATAGAGCTGCCTCTAGTGGTGGTGTAGAGTGTTACAACCAGTCTATTGTGAAAATTCTCAAAAAGTTGGTGAGTGAAACAGGTAAGAACTGGGACGTAAAATTGCCTCTGGTCCAAATGGCATTGAGAGCAACCCCAAGTAGTGCTACTAAGATGTCACCTTTTGAACTGATGACTGGTAGAAGAATGGTTCTACCTCAGCATTTACTGTATCGCACCTCAGAACAGAATTTAATAAATGCTGCCACTACGCATCAGTATGTAGAGAACTTGAGGAAGCATCTGCAATATGCTTTTGCATTTGCTCAAAGAAACATAGAGAAGTCCGCAACTCCTGCTAAAACTTATTATGATCTTAAAACATCCAAAAATTAATATGAAGTAAATGATAAAGTTTATCTTTATAACTTTGGAAGAGATCAGGTTAAGGAGAAGAAATTTCTTCCATCATAGAAGGGTCCTTTTGTCATTACAGACAAAATAACTCCAGTCGCCTATAAAATAAGGATCCCCAAAAATGGTAGTTTTATAGATAAATGGGTCCATGTTAATCAGTTGCGAGCGTGCCATCCTAGGTCCCAATTACAAGACATAGAAGAGGGATTAAATGATATGCCTGTACAACAGTAGTGAAGTGTAGAAGACCCGGCAGAAATAAAGTAGCTCAGTAAGTCAAGAATTTAAATTCCTGATGATATGTTTAAAGGATGAATTCCAGATGCTCGTCTCAGTTATCTCTTCTTAGTAAGACACTATCCGATCTAGACCTGATGATGATAAGAATGATGCCATCAGAGGAGGAACAGACATTGTGAGCCCAGATTGAACGACTACCTCGGGAGCACAGAAGAGGACTACACTTCAATCCAGAGATCTACAGGAAGACAGCCAGATGACAGCAGGAACTCGATCAGATGACAGCAGGATCTTATGAGATGAAAACAGGAACCCACCAGATGATGGCAGGAGCCCACCAGATGATGGTAGGAGCCCACCAGATGACAGCGGAGGTCCTGCCAGTGACCGAACTCCAGAAGGAAGGGGATACCACCCCCTAAAGAGTCCACAGGACTGAAGATTGACAAATGCCACAATATTTTAAGGCATTCTGATAAACCCCAAAAGAGAGTCAACATGCTTCCAAAGGACACAATGATTAAGGGAGTGCTGGGAGTTGCATGAAAATATACCAAACTCAAAGGGGGTTACTATAGGAATACACTTCCTGCACCAAATGCACAATGGGGTGCCGCCATCAAGCCTGGAGGTGAACTGAAATCCTCAGCTTGACAGGCAGTAATTTGGCCTATACCTAGGATGATCCGTTGAGATAAAAACTCAATACAAGAGTTTTTGAAATTGTTGCTCTATTCGGATCCGATAACAGGTTGATCACACATGATCCATCATCTTGCTGCCGGCTCCACCTGTCTAGTATTCTCAGCCAGAGATTCCTCTTCCCTGATGCTGCAGGGCGGCCAGGAAATGGAGAGAGGTTGCTGACTGAAGATACCAGATGACGAGTATACCGAGCCTGCATGTTTGCTTTTAAGGATCTAAAAGCAAGAACCTAAAATCATCTGTTTGACAATAGCCTTCCCACACAAATTACGTTGAATCTAGGTCAATTCCTCCGCATGTTAATTTGATACAGGAAATGTATTTAAAATTATCTGGGATCACATGTGTCCAAAGGTTACCTTTTGCCAGGAAGAACCCCTGCTGTTTGTAAACACAAAAATAAACCAAATATAGATAAAAAAGCATGTGTCCAGGAGTTACCTGAACAGGATATCACCTGGGGGCTTTATCAACAGGACAGAGAGAACTGTTGTTCCAACTCAAGAGAGTGGAGTCCCTTTGTCTAAGATTTTGTTTATGCTCTGGTGGATGGAATTACAAACAAATGGGTTCTCACTCATATGTTAATGAGATGCCTGCTAATCTAAATGACCAATTCAGACACTCCCTAAATTGAACTGTGGTACAACAATGTTTATTAAGAAAAGAAATACAATTTTGAAATATAAGAAATTAAAGGTTAGAATGGTGTATATAAGAATTGGCACATAAAATTTTGATAAATAATGTCCCACGTATCTAAATATATAGAGAAATTAAATGTGTAAGGAAGGACATGTAAAAATTACCAGTATTGCATTATGTGTGTATAAGGATCATATGTTTTTAAAATAACTATTTAAAAAATCTGATAACTATATGTATAGATAAGTTAAATATGGAATTAAATATATAAAATAACCAATATGATATGAATATATATATACCTGTGTGTGTGTATATATATATATATATATATATATATATATATATATATTTATGTGACTTGTACATTTATGTATGGTATATATATATATATATATATATATATATACTGATTACCTGACCAAGTTATACTCCCAGGTATCACCATGCATTGAGGAGTCATGACAGATTAAGATAGACATATAATGAGAAACTATTGTAAAATACTATATAATTCTTTATGCTTCATCTGCAACATACACTTATATATGAGATGCCCACATAAGGAAATACTATTTATGTATATGCCTTACGTATAAATAAGTGTCTAAGTCATACGGATTTAATTTTAAACTGGTACACTTTAGTTAAAAAAAAAATATGAAAAAAATTAAATAAATATGAAAAATAAAAAATAAATATTCACAGCCCGGCCCGACCGCGCCATAACACTAAGTGCAGCTTGCTCCTGCTCTGCCTGACAGCAGGAGCGAGCTGCACTGTGTATAATGGCGCGGTCGGGCCGGGCTGTGACTATACAGCTGGCCCGATGCGCTGTGTGAAACAAACAGACCCGCTCAGAAGAGCACAGTGAGCGGGTCTGTAAAATAGCCGTTTTTTAAAAAAATTAAAAGGGTATATTAGGTTTTACAAAGTTTGGCTAATATAATGTTATATAATTCTGCACTATGTGCAGAATTATATAACATTTTTGAGGTTTACTGTCCCTTTAAATAACTGTTGTTAGTAACACATATTGCATAAATTGGTTCATGCTGATTTAATGTTACCCTGTTATAGACTTCACTGTAAGATTTATACCCATAGGATCAAAGCAAAGTGTAGTAGCATATTTTATTTCATATTGTATTAGAGTTTGTTTTGTGCATAATCAAATGGTATATCACTTGTATAGCTTGTTAAATGTTTAATAAATCTGTATATAGTTTTCCAAACTGAATCCTCTTTACTCCACAAATATAATTTTCTGTGTTTAAAAATATATCACCTGATTAGAACTACTAAAAATACAAATATATTGGAGGTTACCGCTGAGTTTTAATTATATCTGTAACCTTATATAAAATATATAACACGCTGGAGGTTACTGCGGAGATAGTCATAATTAATATTGTATTAAAAAATATATAACACTTCGCTCACAAAGTATGAGATCGTGCCTGTAATAGCGCTACACGCCCCAGGACTCCTGAGCATACTTTACAGTGCCTAGGTCTGACACAGTGTTTTGTAACTATCCTGCCACCTACTATAAATGTGAGTACTCAGACTGAGAGGCCCTATGTTAGCGAGGCACTCATCTCATACATCTCACTCTTCACTTACTCACAGCAAACTGTTAATCGCTCAGTAATTTGCACCCGTGCTTCTGAACTGCTAATTCAAAACTAGTTTAGTGGGGCCTGGAACTTCCTACCACCAGATAATAAATATATACTGCTGCCATTTATACAGGCCATACGTGGGGCCTATATAACTAACACGTATCCTACTCAAATTAAGTGAGAATTGATGTGACAGTCTGTCTGGAGATAAAAGTTTATATATGTTGAATCCACCTATACTAAACACCTAATAAAGAACTGATCTCTAACTATCAGGGGGTACAGTCAGGAAGGAGGCTTCTATATAAGTGATCTCTCCCCTCCCTCTCCCGCTGGCCCATAATGCCTGGGGGTCTTATTCAACCACCCTTTACCCACATCGTCCTAAGGGGACAATTCCCTAGGGGAGATATAAGTGTGTTATATAGTGCACTCCGGGACAGAACCCTAAATAGTCTGGGCTCCTCTCAAGTTTACTAGAGGGACTTCTCTATACCAGTATCCACAAGTGAAATCTCCTTCAGCGGGTTGATTTTAAATAAAATGGCCACTTAACTCTATGTAGAGAGGGGGGACACTGTGAGCCCACGTGCAAGATAAGTGGTAGTTCACTTGCTACATCCCAAGCGAAATCAGCTGCATTGACGCCCTTTCAACATTTCTTTGAAAACTGAGACAACACTCTAAACTTGTTGAATAAACCTGCACCAAATGTCGCTTTCAACATGTCGCAATCAAATAAAAAGAAAACTAAACATTCCCAGTCTATTAAACGGACAGTGGCAGATAATTTTCACTCCTCTGCGCTAGCATCAGTTACCACCATGATGGAAGAAAGTTCACCTCCTTCTAGCCCAGAACATACATCTCTTTCGGCAGAGGCGGCTAGAGATCTTGGTGTGGAAGATCATACTCAACTAACAACTGCATTTATATTGAATTCCCTTAAGTCTATCCTAGACACCCATCATGCATCCTTTTCAGAACAACTAACCACTTCCATTGCTGATATGAAAAAAGAATTAGCAACCACTAATGAAAGACTCAGCAATCTTGAAAGAAAACAAGAAGATATGGTAGTGGATCAGTCTAATGTCTCAAAATCTATCAACACAAATCTCAGATACTGAGGACAAAATGGCGGACCTGGAGAACAGGTCATGCAGTAATAATCTATGAATTAGAGGAATATCTGAAGATATCGCCACAGTGGATCTGAATTCTTATCTAACTGAACTATTCCATCTTCTGGCAAACCCTAATTCGGATACAGAGGACCTTATTGATTGAGCACATAGATCAGCAAGACCCAAAAGCTTGCCTTCAGACCAACCCAGGGACGTAATAGTCCGATTACATTTCTATACCTATAAAGAACGTTTACAAAAAGCTATGTTCTGCAAACCTTCCCTTCCAGACAAATTTGGTCACCTTAAAATCTTTGCAGATTTAGCTCCACGGACACTACAACAAAGAAAGTCCTTTAGTGAAATCACAAGAGTTCTCCAACAACACCAAATTCGTTATAGATAGGGATTTCCAATGAAGCTCTTCATCTCTAAACACAACACTACCCACATCATATCCGATACGGCACAAGGAACAAAACTACTAACATCAGGGAACCTGCTACATCCTGCACCACCAAACTCATCTTCAGCTATGCATATTGCCCCATCAGGATCTACTCTGATGCATCTCAACTAGGGGTTTTGAAAATAATCTCCACCATGGTGCATCACGATGCAACCCTCAACGAATCTGCATCAATGCAGTGAAGAGGCTGAATTGATTCATGCAGCACCACGTGTCCCCTCCGGCACACATCTTCCTTCCCATTCTTCCCCTATCACATAGTTAGTTTGGTAACAAGTTAACAACAATGTTAGAGAATACTATACTACGGTGTTCAGTGTTTACACAGGCTACAATCTTGCTTTCCTTTAAAAAGATGTTCAGCTGGCTTATGCTTAGTTAGTTACTAAGTCCAACGTAACGTCAATCACTGCGCTAGTATACTGTGCTTTGTATTCTCTGACTATACGCAAAGGACGCAAGCCAAATGCACTGTATTCAAGTTGCTACCTTTGCATAGTCAGTAGAGAATACAAAACACATTATACTAGCGCAGTGATAGACATTACGTGGGACTTAACTAACTAAGAAGAAAGGGATTTGCTAAAAGGCGGTCCATGGAAGCAACCAATAGCGTAACGTAGCACTATTTCCGCTGTGTGACACGTTGTAGACAGAGTAGACCACGGTGGCTCATTATTATTTTGTTACTTTGAATCCTACGGTGAGAAATTAAATTCACTGTTTTGATATAGCAGCACACTACATTTAAATGTAGGGAGCAGTTTTAAATTATCATAGTCGTAGGTGCACTTTATGTTGAGAGTGGAGAGTATTTTTTGTGATAATTGTTCATGAAAACAAAATCTGATTCTGCATATCCTAATTCCTAATGTCATAGCTTAATTTATGACATAAGTTAATAAGGTGTTCTATTCCATAATATTTATAGAAACTATACCAAATATGGGATATGTGTCTATCTTTATGCATTAATTTATTAACCCCTCACCTTCCAGCTGCAATACATTACTCTGAGCCAAAGATAAATACTTGTATACATGCACCAAGCATCACTATATAATACACCATAATTTACCCCTTACCACCTGAATCCCCTACCAAATTTAATATTAAACCTCTCTCACAACACTAACTTTACCAGCCCCCACTAAGAGAATCCCTTATACCACTACCACCAGTCTTGCAAACTGTTGGTAGCACTAACTGTAGAATTAATTAGTGGACAACTTTATTACTTTGTCAGTGTTTTAGTATTGACAAAATATTGGTATAATCATCTTAGTTTGAAGTGTAGTTCTGTTATTTTTTTTTTTATTCTCCTTTAGACAACATTAGACAATGACACGCAAACAAATAAATTATCACTTTGTTTATTAAGTTTGAAATTATATTAACTGCAAATCATGTACTATTTGTAATTTCACTGTGAATATTAGTATGACATTAAAAAAATACTGACATAAGGATATTTATAATATATACTGTATGTATATATAGTGTGTGTGCGTATATATTTATGCATTATATATATATATATATATATATATATATATACACTGTATGTGTGTGCATAGATATATTATATATATATATATATATATATATATATATATAGTGTGTGTATGTGTATATATATATATATATTGTTTGTATGTGTATATATATATATATATATATATATAATATGGAATAGAACAAGTTCATGAAAATCATGGGCAGTAATCGTGATGCATCGTGATGCATCGTGGAATCGAATCGTTGACAGGATAATCGTAATCAAATCGAATCGTGAGACCAGTGAAGATGCACACCCCTAGGGGGGTAGTTATCAAGCCGTCAACCTCAAATACGCTGGAATTCCGCAGCGTATTTGTGGCGAGGCTGATTCGCCTTAGTTATCAAGCCCTAGATACCGGCAAAAGTAGAATTTTGTGACGTAAGCTTCGATCCGCCGGACTCAGTCCGACACAGATAGATTCTTACGTCACTACAGATGTTCCGCACACAAGTGCGGCACAATCTGACTACTTTTGCTAGTTATCAAAAAACTAGCAGGTACGCTCGGCACTTTTCCGGCCCAGCGTACCTGGTTTTCAATCCGCCGCCCTGGAGGCGGGGGATCCCATAGGAATCAATGGGAGTCTGACCATAGCGAAAGTACATGTTCGCTGCTGCCCGATATCCCATTGATTCCTATGGGAGCTGTCTACACCTAACACCCTAACATGTACCCCGAGTCTAAACACCCCTAATCTGTCCCCCCTACACCGCCACAACTAAATAAAGTTATTACCCCCTAAACCGCCGCTCCCGGAGCCCACCGCCACTATAATAAAGTTATTAACCCCTAAACCGCCGCTCCCGGAGCCCACCACAAGCTATAATAAATATGTTAACCCCTAAACCGCCACTCCCGGTCCCCGCCACAACTATAATATATGTATTAACCCCTAAACCGCCGCTCCCAGACCCCACCGCCACCTACGTTATACCTATTAACCCCTATCCTGCCCCCCCTATACCGTCGCCACCTATAATAAAGTTATTAACGCCTATCCTGCCGATCCCGGACCTCGCCTCAACTAAATAAATAGTTTAACCCCTAAACCGCCGCTCCCGGACCCCCCCCGCAACCTATATTAAACTTATTAACCCCTAATCTGCCCCCCTACACCGTCGCCACCTATAATACATTTATTAACCCCTATCCTGCCCCCCCTACACCGCAGCCACTGTAATAAAATTATTAACCCCTAAACCTAAGTCTAACCCTAACCCTAACACCCCCCTAACTTAAATATTAATTAAATAAATCTAAATAATATAACTCTTTTTAAATAAATTAATCCTATTTAAAACTAAATACTTACCTGTAAAATAAACCCTAAGATAGCTACAATATAATTAATAATTACATTGTAGCTATTTTAGGATTAATATTTATTTTACAGGTAACTTTGTATTTCTTTTAGCTAGTTAGAATAGTTATTAAATAGTTATTAACTATTTAATAACTACCTAGCTAAAAGAAATACAAAATTACCTGTAAAATAAATCCTAACCTAAGTTATAATTAAACCTAACACTACACTATCATTAAATTAATAAAATAAATTACCTACAAATAACTACAATTAAATGCAATTAAATAAACTAACTAAATTACAAAAAATAAAAAAATAAGTTAAAAACATTTAAAAAATATTACAACAATTTAAAGCTACTTACACCTAATCTAAGCCCCCTAATAAAATAACAAACCCCCCCAAAATAAAAAAATTCCCTACCCTATTCTAAATTAAAAAGTTCAAAGCTCTTTTACCTTACCAGCCCTTAAAAGAGCCTTTTGCGGGGCATGCCCCAAAGAAAACAGCTCTTTTGCCTGTAAAAGAAAAATACAACCCCCCCCCCCAACATTAAAACCCACCACCCACATACCCCTAATCTAACCCAAACCACCCTTAAAAAAAACCTAACACTACCCCCCTGAAGATCATCCTACCTTGAGTCGTCTTCACTCAGCCGAGCCACCGATGGAACCGAAGAGGAGATCCGGAGCAGCAGAAGTCATCATCCAAAGGGCGCTGAAGAAATCTTCCATCCGATGAAGTCATTATCCAAGCGGCGCTGAAGAAATCTTCCATCCGGGCGATGTCATCTTCCAAGCGGAGTCTTCAATCTTCATCCATCCGGAGCGGAGCGGAGCCATCTTCAGACGAGCCGACGCTGAGCCATCCTCTTCTTCCCGACGACTACCGACGAATGGATATTCCTTTAAGGGACGTCATCCAAAATGGCATCCCTTCAATTCCGATTGGGTGATAGGATTCTATCAGCCAATCGGAATTAAGGTAGAAAAAATCTGATTGGCTGATTGAATCAGCCAATCAGATTGAAGTTCAATCCGAATGGCTGATCCAATCAGCCAATGAGATTGAGCTTGCATTCTATTGGCTGATCGGAACATTGTAGCTATATTAGGGTTTATTTTAAAGGTAAGTATTTAGTTTTAAATAGGATTAACTTAGTTAATAAGAGAAATATTATTTAGATTTATTTAATTAATATTTAAGTTAGGGGTGTGTTAGGGTTAGTGTTAGACTTAGGTTTAGGGGTTGGGGGTGTTAGGGTTAGTGTTAGACTTAGGTTTAGGGGTTAATAATTTTATTACAGTAGCGGCGGTGTAGTGGGGGGCAGGATAGGGGTTAATAAATGTATTATAGGTGGCGACGGTGTAGGGGGGCAGATTAGGGGTTAATACGTTTAATATAGGTTGCGGCGGGGTCCGGGAGTGGCGGTTTAGGGGTTAAACAATTTATTTTGTTGTGGCGAGGTGCGGGATCAGCAGGATAGGGGTTAATAACTTTATCATAGGTGGCGACGGTATAGGGGGGGCAGGATAGGGGTTACTAGGTATAATGTAGGTGGCTGCGGTGTCCGGGAGCGGCGGTTTAGGGGTTAATACATTTATAAGAGTTGTGTCGGGGTCTAGGAGCGGCGGTTTAGGGGTTAATAACTTTATTTAGTTGCGGGGGGCTCCGGGGGTGCCGGTATAGGGGGAAGAACAGTGTAGTTTAGTGTGGGTGTTTAGTGACAGGCTAGCAATAAAGCTGTAAAAAAGCCGAAGAGCAGCGAGATCGGATGAGTGATAACTATCACAGTCCGCTGCTCATCGCCCCGTACTTGGTGCGCGGCTTTTTGACAGCTTTATTGATAACTTAGGCAAACGTATTCAGGTCCGCGGCGGCGATGGTAGGCGAGCTTAGGCGGGCGTATTGAACCGGCGAAGGCAGGTAAAGTAGACGGCTTGATAACTACCCCCCTTAATCTCAACTCATCTGCTGCTCCTCAACCACCACTGAGGGACCGCCGGCCGTTTCATCGTTCTTCACCAGAAAGTCTTTTAAGAGCAACAGCATCCAGTTGGGAACCTTTATCCATTTTTGTTCATAGAGATATTATATATGAATGTTGCCAAAAGTACCCCGATTCTATGGGTCGATTTTTAATATTAGCCTGCAAACTAGACGATATTCCCTACACTTTGGCATCATATTATGGTCCTAACACCAAACAAATTAGGCACTTTAAAAAGTTTTTAAATCACTTGGAAAAAATTAAGCATGGTCACCTTATTTTTGCTGGAGACTTCAACATGGTATTGGATCCCAAATTAGACAGACTTCTACCGACTGGTAGGAAACCAGATAAGACCATGTCAGACATTTCTAAAAAATTTTATTCTTTCATCTCCCAAGCAAACTTATTTGATATCTGGAGGGCGCACCATTCCACATCTAGAGACTACACTTATTATTCCCAAGTACATGACTGATATTCTAGAATAGACCTATTCCTTTGTCATCCATGGCTGCTGGATAAAATTCAATCTGCTAAGATTGAACATTGCACAAATCATGACCCAGTACTCATACAGATCCCAAAACTCCATTCCATAACAATTAGACCCACATGGAAACTACACGATTGTCTCCTATCCATACCAGGACTTAGAGATAAAATAAACAAAGAGATGTTTCACTTTCTCTTAACTAATGATAATGGTGAGGTTGACGATTTCGTTCTTTGGAGTACTTTAAAAGCCTTTTTTAGGGGAATCTTCATCAACATTCAGACACAGGTCGTCGGGATCTTTGGCAGATCTCCATCAGTCCCTATGATCCCTTTTAGAAACACACAAAGACTCTCTAGAACCACAAATCCGCCTACATATAGCTTCAGTGAGACAGTCAAAACAAAACCTAGAAAATATACGGGTCCAAGAACAACTCAGACATTGTAAATGCAATAAAGCAGACTATCTACTCAGGAGACAGGAATTTGCAAGCATGAATACCCTTCTTACAACCGGGAGGCAAGAACATCATGCACCCTAAAGAAATCAGAGAGGAATTTGCTTCTTATTACTCTAGATTATATAACTTAAGCTCCACTTTGCAAAACACACTAAACAGAGACCTTATAAAAGCATTCTTATCCCGTTATCTCTTCCCACACTTCATAAAGAGCAATTGGAGAAGTTAAACGCGCCTATAACATTAAAAGAGGTTCAGAGTGCAATTTCCCCCCTAAAGCCGCGTAAATCTCCGGTCCAGAAGGTTACACAGTGTCACGATTCAACATATTGTTTTAGGCTAGAACTATTCAGTGAGTGAATAAATGTACGTTTGTAGCTACTGGATACAGGTGAACTCTGCTCACTATTGAATTGGTTAATGAGCAAGTGCCTGAAATGTAGCAGTGATACTGAACAGAAAGAAACAACTACTTTGAAAACTACTCACTGACAATGTCGAGTCAGAGTAAGTTACTTTCAGTTTAAGAAGCAGGTTTACAATATCGTTATAGTTGATAATGAAATAATAGCAGAAATAACTCTGGTAGTGAAGTAACGGTTTAGAGTAGGTAGGTTTAAACACATTGATTTGCGAGGTATATATAGTTCAGTACATTATTAGATGTTTCAATATAATATGTAAGAGGTTTGACAAGGCAGTTTGTTATACAGAGTACTTGCAGTCGAATGTGATGATATGATGGAGCACACACAGCATCTGTGAAAGACTGAACATCGTGCCGGTGAAATGACTTGAGCTGGAGATGCACAGACAGCGTCTGTGAGAGACTGAACAGTGTGTCAGTGAAATGGATAAGCTGCAGGTGCACAGACAGCGTCTGTGAAAGGAGGAGATGAATTCCGGACTGCTGGTAACAATAGGAAATAGAGAGTTGGTTGTACACAGACAGCGTCTGTGTGCAGATTAAGTAACTTCCAGGGATTCAATGGTAGCAAAGTTCAGTAAGCAAAAAGAACTCTCAGAGTTAGATAGCAATACTAGGCACAAGGTATACTCAATAATCAAGCAATTTGGATAAGCAGGAAGTAGAATTTAAAGGGAGAGAGGAGAATGGGAGGTATTTAGGATTTAAATGTACAGGTATGTTACATATCCCCCTCCTCAAGGAATCCGCACAGAGGATTCGGTACATGGTTTGTTAGGGAACCTCCTATGGAAGTTAGCCAATAATCGTGGAGCATGAATATCAGAAACTGGTACCCAGGAATTCTCTTCAGGAGGATAGTGTCGCCATTTAACCAAATACTCCAATCGGTGATGTCGAACTCTAGAGTCAAGAATATGTTCAACTTCATATTCCAAATTGTTACGGTACCAACAGTGTACCAAGGGTTAACACCAGGGAACAATGTCCCGCATAAAGAATCAGCAATTCACAACCCCAATCAGTTTCCCCCTCAACATGAGACCAGGCTCCACATTTCAGGTTTAAAACAGAATGATATTTATTAAAGGCTATGCCTAGTATTTATGCAGGTCTGACCCCCCAGATGGGGGTTGAAAGAATGTTGTACATTACATGGAGGGAACACGCCCTTTGACATGATACAATAGAATACATTACTTTACTTAGGCAGATAACAAGTTAAACATAAGACACAATGGAGTCCTTATCACCAACAGTCTGACTCTGGAGGTGATTAAACAATGGAATGTTTATCACTAACTTAATTATAGCTGATGCCAGCAAACTTGTATTTAGAAAATAAAGTTAACGCTTTCAGTCCTGACCGAAGGGTCCGTCACACAAATGATCTCCACATTTTATGAGTTCTTCGTGGGTCGCCCTGATGGGAGTAAGGTTTTAAGAGAGACTGAGACATGAAAACTTGTCAAAATAACAGCTGATGGATTGATGATCTTTTCGATAGGAAAGGGACCAATTAATTTATTGGCTAATTCCTTTGAGGGTACTACTTACATGTGTAAATGTTTGGTTGAAAGCCAAACCAAGTCTCTGACCTTTTATGTAGGCGCTGGTCTATGTCGTTTGTCATAGTAAGTCTTTTGTTTAGCTTTAGCCTCAGAGAATTTAACAATTTTAGAACATCAAGAGAACTCTTGATTTTAGAAGCGTAGTCTTTTGCTGCAGGAGAAGTATCAGAAAGTGTTGTTAAGGAAATGGTATTTGGATAATAACCATATGTGGCAAAAAATTGTGTCATTTTAGTTGAACTATTTAAGGAATTGTTATAAGAAAATTTAGCCATAGGCAACAGAGAAAACCAATCATCTTGGAGGTGTGAAATGTAACATCTCAAATATTGCTCTAACATCTGATTCGTCTTTTTTGTAAGTCCATTAGTCTGTGAATGGTATGATGTGGACAATCTAGAATCGATTTGTAATTATTTGCAGAGAGCCTTCCAAAACTTTGAAGTAAACTAGCTTCCCCTATCAGTGAGGATGGTTTTAGGTAAACCATGAAGTTTTACAATTTGTGAGAGAAAAGTTATTACTGTTTCTAAAGCACTTGGTAGGTGTCTGAGTGGAATAAAGTGTGCCAGTCTGCTTAGGTGGTCTATTACAACCATAATAGTATTACATTGTTGAGAGGGAGGCAGTTCAACAATGAAGTCCATAGAGATTACTGTCCAAGGGGTCTCTGGTATTGGAAATGGAGTAAGTAAACCAAACGTTTTTTTATGCTCAGATTTGTTCCTGGCACATATATGACATGTGTTTACATATTCGTCAATGTGATGATCCATATGAGGCCACCAGAAAGATCTACTGATCAGTTCAATTGTTTTCCTAAATCCTGGAAGACCTGCTAAAAGAGAATCATGAAAATGTGTCATTATGGAATGATGTAGTTCTGAAGGGATATATAGATAGGGGGGTAGTTATCAAGCCGTCAACCTCAAATATGCTGAATTCCGCAGCGTATTTGTGGCGAGGCTGATTCGCCTTAGTTATCAAAGGCTAGAGACCGGCAAAAGTAGAATTTAGTGATGTAAGCTTCGATCTGCCGGACTCAGTCCGACACAGATCGATTCTTACGTCACTCCAGATGTTCCGCACACAAGTGCGGCACAATCTGACTACTTTTGCTAGTTATCAAAAAACTAGCAGGTACGCTCGGCACTTTTACGGCCCAGCGTACCTGGTTTTCAATCCGCCGCCCTGGAGGCGGCGGATCCCATAGGAATCAATGGGAGTCTGACCATAGCGAAAGTACAAGTTCGCTGCTGCCAGACATCCCATTGATTTCTATGGGAGATGTCTACACCTAACACCCTAACATGTACCCAAGTCTAAACACCCCTAAGCTGCCCCCCCTACACCGCCGCAACTAAATAAAGTTATTACCCCCTAAACCGCCGCTCCCGGAGCCCACCGCAAGCTATAATATGTGAATAGAGAGCAGAGACAGGCGCAGCCCAATTCAAGTGTAGTATAATTTTATTCAGTGTAAGAGCACACAAACAAATGGCTACTTACAAGATGAACAGATTAAAACAGCATATAAAGGTTTCTTTACATCCAGACTGTACTTTAAATGACATACAGCAGTAAAATGATCTCTACGCGTTTCATCTGAGGACGCCCAGACTTCCTCAAGAGAAGAAAAATTGAAAGTGATACAAGCAAGGCTCCTACCGGCTTTATATAAGGAACCACTGATTGCAGGATTGAGTTGTCAGCCAATCATTGTCTAGGTGGATTAAATTGGTAGAATGGCTGTTGTGTTACATAGTTGCTTTGCATTGTTACATGTCTAAAAAGCATACATGGTTTATTCAGTGCAATTACTTCATATACAAACTAGAGAATGAGCATAAGTTAAACTGTATATGCAAACTGTAAAAAACCTTAAAATTATAATAAAAACATTTAACATTAAAAAAGGAAATGTGAGGACAAATACACTAAGAAAAATGTTGTTTAAAATATACTGTTATATATTAAAATATGTAGCATGATAAACTACATAAATGCTTGTAGATCTAATTCTAAATTTAAACCTGATGGTTGCATGGTGTTCAATTGGTAAATCCACCATGATTCTCTGCGTCTAAGTGTTAAGAGCCTATTTGGGAATTTGTTAGGGGGTATCCAGTCAATGACTTGGATTTTTAGACTTGAAGGATTGGAGTTGTGATGTAGTTTAAAATGTTCTGGCACACTGTGTGTAATAAGGCCATTTTTTATGTTGTTGACATGTTCTCCCAACCTAGTACGTATGCTCCTTTTAGTTCTTTCTATGTAAATCAAATTGCAGCTACATCTCAACAAGTATACTACATAGGTGGTGCTGCAATTACTCTTATATTTTTGTTTAAATGTTATGTCTCCCCCTGAGTTGGTGAAAGTGATCCAGTGCCACACTCCGTTCGTAGGTGCTCAGTGTGTAGAAAAGTTCCATTCACCTCTCTCTTTTTCTCTCGTTCACCGTGCTGTGTCTTCACTGTCGCTGCCGCTGCAGCAATACTTTGTCTCACCTCCTCAGCGCTCCCCACGGGAGCTGTGATCAAGACAAAGGTTCCGGTCTGACTGGTGCAAATAGGATGTATACAGGGAACTTCACCTCTTTCCCTCAGTAGAAAAATCTGTAGAACAACCGGAATCCTCGCACTCAAAAAGGGTTAGTAGAAAAGGGTGAAAGTAAATAAAGTACCGCCAGGCTGAGGCTTAAAAATATAAAGCTCCTTTATTTGAAAAATACATAAAAGGCATACACGCCAACAAGGTGACAAGGTCAAACGCGTTTCATAGTTCTCACTTCATCAGTGACCTATACCAACACCTGAAAACTCATCCTTAATAAAGGTGTTAACCAATCCCATTACAGGTGCAGAGCATTGGCTCAGGTGAATCAGAAAAATGGAGGGCAATCTTTATTCAATACATGTATTGAGTGATTTCTAACAGATAAGCATATTTACATATTTGTAGTGAATTAGACAGAAATATTTTCATTTCAAGCTGTCAAATCCTATTTACTATCAAATCTGATTTCAATACAATATTCTAAACTAATATATAGGACTCAACCATAATTACTGACAGCAATTTCCTAATCAATTTAATCCACCATATTTATTACCAAACACTACCATATACTATATTCATATGAAAACAGTTCCATTATACATTTATTACACCATTATGAAAAAGAAATTGAAATATTCATAGCTATCAACTTATCATAAGAGGGGGATTTTATTAGAGTCCATAGAATAATTGAATATACTGAAACTACCCAAATATCTCTAAAAATTCTTTAAAAATTATATGGATATAGTGGGAAAGGAAATATAGAAAAGCGGTAGTCCTGGAGAGTATAATTAAAACGTCTTTATTTCAAACTCAGATTAAAAGCGAATGGCAAACACAAGTAAAAGCATAACAGGTGTGGCACTGTCTGGCTTACGCGTTTCGGCTAGGAGCCGTAGTCATAGCCTATAGTGCTATGTGACACACCTTTCTAAATACCCATACATAAAATCCCATTGGTTAAAAAATAAAACACACCTGTTAATTACCTACTCTATACATAGTGAAACTAATTTCTACAAAACCTCCAAAGCAATTAAGCACTAACAAAAGTGCCAGTTACACGATTCCATATGACAGGGAAATAGACATAGTGAAATGAGAAAATACACACAATAAACTCAATAGAACAATACTGAGTAATGGTTAATAAATTAAGACAAAATAATGGTAATGCGATATACAATCAGAAAAACCAAAAAATGAAAAAACCAAAAAATCAAAAAAGTGTACCACAGTCAAATGTACAAGTGATCTATAAATCAAAGAGTATAAGGGGTCAGAGGGCAAAAACATAAAAGTGTATTACACATTGAAAGATATATTTAAGATGGACCCTGACCCTATAGCATGATTATAAGTAAGATAATGATTTGGAGTAACGGAGGGTGAAATTTCTAATACAATAATGCATGATTGTCCTAAATATTGGAGGATAAGATATATATGTAAGGTAAGACTACCTAAATAGCACAAATCATTACACAAGTTCTTAAAATGGTATGTGTGACATGCATGATTGTGGCTCCCAGAGAACCGGTATAAAGAAATGCCCTAAGCAATTACCACAGATTCATGATATCATACTTGGAGTTGAGACCATTTGGAATACGAGTGCCCATTGTAAAAATCCAATGTGCCTCTCTCAACTCCAGTATGCGATCTATGGAGCCACCCCTTTTGGGTCTGTGAACCCTTTCTATAGCACTCCAGGAAAAGGAAGAAAGATTCCCTCCATGGTATACCCCAAAATGCTGAACTACAGGGGTACTCGATTTAGCTGTAGTGAAAGAGGAAAGGTGTTCCCTAATTCTGGTGTTTACTTCTCTGGAGGTGAGACCTATGTATTGAATTTTACATGAGGAGCAATTAAGTACATAAATCACATTGGTACATGTACAATTTAAGAGTGTTTTGATGTTAAATGTTTTTCCTGTAACATAACTTGTAAATGTGTTTCCTGTGCGTGCAAAATCACACGGTTTGCACTTCCTATGGCCGCATTTATGCATGCCCTGATGTCTGATCCAAGCACAGGCATCATTAGTCTTAGTGGGCAGCATAGTGGGAGACAGCAGAGAGCCCAATGTAGGACCTTTCCTGTATGCACACCTAACACCACTTTTAACCGTTTCAATTAGTTTATCATCAGCCTTAAGGATCTTAAAGAGCTTGCGTATAATAGAACAAATATCATTATATTGTCCACTGTGTGTAGTGACAAAAGTCACTCCATCAAAGGGCTTAGAATCAGTTTTCTGTCTGTCTACCAGGAGACTGTCTCTGGTTTTGGAGCTCACCAAGTGTTTGGCCTTACGAATGGCTCTTATTGGATATCTGCGTTGTTGTAACCTGGATTCAAGATCCCTGGCTAGAGTCTTAAAGTCACTGTCATCTGAGCAGTTTCTTTTTAGTCTGATCATCTCCCCTTTAGCAATTGCTTCTGGGACATGTTTCAGATGGCAACTTGTGCCAAACAGGACTGAATTCCCTGAGATGGGTTTCCTATAGGAAACTGTTTTAACTTTTCCATCTGGGAGCCCTATGAGGGTAAGATCTAAGAAATTGGCACTTTTGTCATTAAATTCAAATGTAAATTTAAGATTCATGTCATTCGAATTGAGGGATGAACAGAATTCTATAGCTTGCTGTTGGGTTCCTGTCCATATGAAGATCAAATCGTCTATATATCTCTTGTATGTGGATATATAGACACGGAAATGGTTACTATCTCCAAAGATGTGGAAGAACTCCCAGAATCCTAGGAACAGATTTGCATACGAGGGGGCAAATTTTGCCCCCATCGCTGTTCCACACCTCTGGAGATAGTATACCCCCTCGAACACAAAAAAATTGTGTGTAAGGAGGAACCCCACAACCTTCACAATGAAACAATTGAAATCATCAGTATAATTGCCAAAGTTGTCTAAGAAAAAACAAATTGCCTTCAAACCTATGTCATGGGGTATACAAGAGTAGAGTGAGACAGCATCCACAGTCAACCATCTGGATTGTGATGTCCAGACAACATTTTCCATTAACTGCAAAACATGTTTTGTGTCTCGCAAATGCGAGGGTAATGAAGTTACAATTGGCTGTAGGATGCTGTCCACCCACTCAGATAAATTACACAGCAGGGAATCAACCCCACTTACAATCGGGCGACCCTTGACTTCCTGGAGGGACTTGTGGACCTTAGGAAAATGATGGAAGGCAGGAATTTTTGGAAAATCAGGAACCAAATATGCAAAGGTAGTTGGGTCAATAAACCCTGATTCCACACCCTCATCCAAAAGATCCACAAGTTCCCTCCTGAAGATAGAGGTGGGATCACCTTTAAGGATGGAATATTCATCCCTATTGTTGAGTTGCCTTAATGCTTCAGCCACATAAGCTTCCCGGTCAAGAACAACAGTCATACCGCCTTTATCGGCTTTTCTTATGGTAATGCTGGAGTTATCTTTTAACTCCTTGACTGCTGCTCTTTCCCTGAAACTTAGGTTGTTCTTGGGTCGTTTATTGGACTGTTTAAGAGCAATAAGATCTTGTTCAACCCTGTTGTAAAAAGTTTCTATAATATTACCCCTAACCTGTATAGGGTAAAAGGTGGACTTACCCTTCATCAGGGGGCCTCTGCTAAGAGTGCCTTGCGAATTGTGAATAGATTCTGACTGTAATTGTTGCAAAGAGACCACATCACATGTTTGTGAAAAGGAGAGAGACTCAGTATAAGTCGAAGTCCCCTGTTGTTCATTATCACTGACTTCACTAGTAGTGGAAAAATGTATATTCCTGGTAAATTTATTTAAATCCAATAAGGTTTTAAACACATCAAAGTCATTGGTAGGTGAAAAGTTAAGCCCCAGACTAAGTACTTTTAATTGATCAACAGTAAGCAATGTGGATGATAAATTAATGACATTGTTATATGTAGCATTTATTTGTACTTTGAGATTGATTTGGCTTGTCTCAGCTGGTATCTCTGCTGTCCCTGCGAGTTGTGATAAATCTGTGTCTTGGACTTTTTCCCTCCCCCTTTGTGTGAGATCTGATCCTGGGGAAAAACCTGTTCCATAAGGCCTATGTTTCCTGTTTGTATAGCATTAACATGTAGACCTGACTGGGGTACAGGCATAGGATACATGGAGTAATTAGAATTGTGTTGAGGAGTTATATTGTGAGATGTCTCAGCTAAGTGTAATAGGGGAGTGGTTACAGACCTATGTACAGCTTGTGAATTACTTTGTATCTCTCCTACACACTGAGGTTCAGTAGTAGTAGTACTGACAGTTAAACCTGATGTTTGAATATTTGATATTTCATCACTGCCATCAGTACTATACTCAGTGTCACTTCCAGAAAACGTTACATTTCTATTATTATTTGTCTGTCTTTGTCTGTTCCTGCGTCCCCTTCCTCTCCCCCCAAATCTAGGCTGATTTTGTCTTAATGTGGACCTTTGTTTTTTACTCCATATATAAACTGTGTTGTTAAGATAATCATTCTTATCTCTCAAAAATTTAGTGTGTTTTCTCTCCATGATTGTTGATCTGCTGGTAGCTAAAATACCTCTAAGGATGTTGTCAAATTTAGCAAAATCTGATACTGTGCTACGTAGGTTAAGTTCTGCCTGTAATTCTGCAATTTCTAACTTAATTTTGTCAAGTTGCTTAACTTTATATTGTAACATAAGAAGCATCAAGTTCAGTGAGCAGTTAGATAATACTTTGTTCCATTCTTCTACAAAGTCTTTATCATTACAATCCACATCAAAGGTGGGGAATTTAAAAATTCGTAGACCTCTAGGGATCATTTGTAATGACCGGTATTTTTCAATTGTCCAAATGTCCCACTGAATTTTGGACTCCTTAATAAGCAGATCCTCCATCATGTCAAAAAGTGAACTGAGTGCTAGTACACTTTTATCCTCAGAAAAAATCACTTCACTATTAACAGTCCCTTATTGTCTTGCTGAATAAGGCATCAAAGAGTATAATTGCTGTATAGGAGGCTGTATAGAGGTGTGAGCCATTTCGTCCATATTGCTGTGGGGAGCTTAAAACTGTAATTTGTGTGTGTGACAAGCGCTGCTACTGAGTGTTGGTACTGCCAGTAAAGTACCCAAATAATCAAACATACATAAGGAAAAAGAACTCAGTAGTGCTGAGAAACAAATACGTGAGTAACCACTTCTGGTCAGCTAATATTATGGTAGATTCCAAACGATGTACCAGCTTTAGGAAACTTTCATAAGTGACTGCAGAAGCAATTTGTCAAAATCAATCACCCCACTGTTGCCCAAGCCTGCTTACTCTACCGGAAACTTTGGGATCTGCGATGCACGGGTACCTTGTACCATCTCCAAGTGCTCGTCTCTCCACCGGCTCAGCTGCTTGGCGTCCTCGTGGGTCTGCAGATGTACAGCGTCTCTCCTTCTCGATGAGCGCTAGATCCTATTGGCTGGTATTAGTGTCAATCAGCGGGAACCAATCCGTGGTAAGAAACAATGCTGAAAGTTCACCAATGTCTATTAGCTGCAAACACACACCTCCTTAAGTTAGAAATTGCAGAATTACAGGCAGAACTTAACCTACGTAGCACAGTATCAGATTTTGCTAAATTTGACAACATCCTTAGAGGTATTTTAGCTACCAGCAGATCAACAATCATGGAGAGAAAACACACTAAATTTTTGAGAGATAAGAATGATTATCTTAACAACACAGTTTATATATGGAGTAAAAAACAAAGGTCCACATTAAGACAAAATCAGCCTAGATTTGGGGGGAGAGGAAGGGGATGCAGGAACAGACAAAGACAGACAAATAATAATAGAAATGTAACGTTTTCTGGAAGTGACACTGAGTATAGTACTGATGGCAGTGATGAAATATCAAATATTCAAACATCAGGTTTAACTGTCAGTACTACTACTACTGAACCTCAGTGTGTAGGAGAGATACAAAGTAATTCACAAGCTGTACATAGGTCTGTAACCACTCCCCTATTACACTTAGCTGAGACATCTCACAATATAACTCCTCAACACAATTCTAATTACTCCATGTATCCTATACCTGTACCCCAGTCAGGTCTACATGTTAATGCTATACAAACAGGAAACATAGGCCTTATGGAACAGGTTTTTCCCCAGGATCAGATCTCACACAAAGGGGGAGGGAAAAAGTCCAAGACACAGATTTATCACAACTCGCAGGGACAGCAGAGATACCAGCTGAGACAAGCCAAATCAATCTCAAAGTACAAATAAATGCTACATATAACAATGTCATTAATTTATCATCCACATTGCTTACTGTCGATCAATTAAAAGTACTTAGTCTGGGGCTTAACTTTTCACCTACCAATGACTTTGATGTGTTTAAAACCTTATTGGATTTAAATAAATTTACCAGGAATATAATTTTTTCCACTACTAGTGAAGTCAGTGATAATGAACAACAGGGGACTTCGACTTATACTGAGTCTCTCTCCTTTTCACAAACATGTGATGTGGTCTCTTTGCAACAATTACAGTCAGAATCTATTCACAATTCGCAAGGCACTCTTAGCAGAGGCCCCCTGATGAAGGGTAAGTCCACCTTTTACCCTATACAGGTTAGGGGTAATATTATAGAAACTTTTTACAACAGGGTTGAACAAGATCGTATTGCTCTTAAACAGTCCAATAAACGACCCAAGAACAACCTAAGTTTCAGGGAAAGAGCAGCAGTCAAGGAGTTAAAAGATAACTCCAGCATTACCATAAGAAAAGCCGATAAAGGCGGTATGACTGTTGTTCTTGACCGGGAAGCTTATGTGGCTGAAGCATTAAGGCAACTCAACAATAGGGATGAATATTCCATCCTTAAAGGTGATCCCACCTCTATCTTCAGGAGGGAACTTGTGGATCTTTTGGATGAGGGTGTGGAATCAGGGTTTATTGACCCAACTACCTTTGCATATTTGGTTCCTGATTTTCCAAAAATTCCTGCCTTCCATCATTTTCCTAAGGTCCACAAGTCCCTCCAGGAAGTCAAGGGTCGCCCGATTGTAAGTGGGGTTGATTCCCTGCTGTGTAATTTATCTGAGTGGGTGGACAGCATCCTACAGCCAATTGTAACTTCATTACCCTCGCATTTGCGAGACACAAAACATGTTTTGCAGTTAATGGAAAATGTTGTCTGGACATCACAATCCAGATGGTTGACTGTGGATGCTGTCTCACTCTACTCTTGTATACCCCATGACATAGGTTTGAAGGCAATTTGTTTTTTCTTAGACAACTTTGGCAATTATACTGATGATTTCAATTGTTTCATTGTGAAGGTTGTGGGGTTCCTCCTTACACACAATTTTTTTGTGTTCGAGGGGGTATACTATCTCCAGAGGTGTGGAACAGCGATGGGGGCAAAATTTGCCCCCTCGTATGCAAATCTGTTCCTAGGATTCTGGGAGTTCTTCCACATCTTTGGAGATAGTAACCCTTTCTGTGTCTATATATCCACATACAAGAGATATATAGACGATTTGATCTTCATATGGACAGGAACCCAACAGCAAGCTATAGAATTCTGTTCATCCCTCAATTCGAATGACATGAATCTTAAATTTACATTTGAATTTAATGACAAAAGTGCCAATTTCTTAGATCTTACCCTCATAGGGCTCCCAGATGGAAAAGTTAAAACAGTTTCCTATAGGAAACCCATCTCAGGGAATTCAGTCCTGTTTGGCACAAGTTGCCATCTGAAACATGTCCCAGAAGCAATTGCTAAAGGGGAGATGATCAGACTAAAAAGAAACTGCTCAGATGACAGTGACTTTAAGACTCTAGCCAGGGATCTTGAATCCAGGTTACAACAACGCAGATATCCAATAAGAGCCATTCGTAAGGCCAAACACTTGGTGAGCTCCAAAACCAGAGACAGTCTCCTGGTAGACAGACAGAAAACTGATTCTAAGCCCTTTGATGGAGTGACTTTTGTCACTACACACAGTGGACAATATAATGATATTTGTTCTATTATACGCAAGCACTTTAAGATCCTTAAGGCTGATGATAAACTAATTGAAACGGTTAAAAGTGGTGTTAGGTGTGCATACAGGAAAGGTCCTACATTGGGCTCTCTGCTGTCTCCCACTATGCTGCCCACTAAGACTAATGATGCCTGTGCTTGGATCAGACATCAGGGCATGCATAAATGCGGCCATAGGAAGTGCAAACCGTGTGATTTTGCACGCACAGGAAACACATTTACGAGTTATGTTACAGGAAAAACATTTAACATCAAAACACTCTTAAATTGTACATGTACCAATGTGATTTATGTACTTAATTGCTCCTCATGTAAAATTCAATACATAGGTCTCACCTCCAGAGAAGTAAACACCAGAATTAGGGAACACCTTTCCTCTTTCACTACAGCTAAATCGAGTACCCCTGTAGTTCAGCATTTTGGGGTATACCATGGAGGGAATCTTTCTTCCTTTTCCTGGAGTGCTATAGAAAGGGTTCACAGACCCAAAAGGGGCGGCTCCATAGATCGCATACTGGAGTTGAGAGAGGCACATTGGATTTTTACAATGGGCACTCGTATTCCAAATGGTCTCAACTCCAAGTATGATATCATGAATCTGTGGTAATTGCTTAGGGCATTTCTTTATACCGGTTCTCTGGGAGCCACAATCATGCATGTCACACATACCATTTTAAGAACTTGTGTAATGATTTGTGCTATTTAGGTAGTCTTACCTTACATATATATCTTATCCTCCAATATTTAAGACAATCATGCATTATTGTATTAGAAATTTCACCCTCCGTTACTCCAAATCATTATCTTACTTATAATCATGCTATAGGGTCAGGGTCCATCTTAAATATATCTTTCAATGTGTAATACACTTTTATGTTTTTGCCCTCTGACCCCTTATACTCTTTGATTTATAGATCACTTGTACATTTGACTGTGGTACACTTTTTTGATTTTTTGGTTTTTTCATTTTTTGTTTTTTCTGATTGTATATCGCATTACCATTATTTTGTCTTCATTTATTAACCATTACTCAGTATTGTTCTATTGAGTTTATTGTGTGTATTTTCTAATTTCACTATGTCTATTTCCCTGTCATATGGAATCGTGTAACTGGCACTTTTGTTAGTGCTTAATTGCTTTGGAGGTTTTGTAGAAATTAGTTTCACTATGTATAGAGTAGGTAATTAACAGGTGTGTTTTATTTTTTAACCAATGGGATTTTATGTATGGGTATTTAGAAAGGTGTGTCACATAGCACTATAGGCTATGACTACGGCTCCTAGCCGAAACGCGTAAGCCAGACAGTGCCACACCTGTTATGCTTTTACTTGTGTTTGCCATTCGCTTTTAATCTGAGTTTGAAATAAAGACGTTTTAATTATACTCTCCAGGACTACCGCTTTTCTATATTTCACTATTTTGCCAGTGAATCCTGGATTGTTGAGCTGTGGGGAGGTGTGTGTTTGCAGCTAATAGACATTGGTGAACTTTCAGCATTGTTTCTTACCACGGATTGGTTCCCGCTGATTGACACTAATACCAGCCAATAGGATCTAGCGCTCATCGAGAAGGAGAGACGCCGTACATCTGCAGACCCACGAGGACGCCAAGCAGCTGAGCCGGTGGAGAGACGAGCACTTGGAGATGGTACAAGGTACCCGTGCATCGCAGATCCCAAAGTTTCCGGTAGAGTAAGCAGGCTTGGGCAACAGTGGGGTGATTGATTTTGACAAATTGCTTCTGCAGTCACTTATGAAAGTTTCCAAAAGCTGGTACACCGTTTGGAATCTACCATAATATTAGCTGACCAGAAGTGGTTACTCACGTATTTGTTTCTCAGCACTACTGAGTTCTTTTTCCTTATGTATGTTTTATAGTGGGAAAGGATACATATCAAAATTTATAGTGCATTCCAATGAAATGTGAATATATATGAATTACACACTATAACCTTAGTCTAACTATTCTACATAAAGTTTGATATCCCAATCAGAATTAAGTCCATTTGGGACCCTTGTATTTAACTGGAAAATCCAGTATACTTCCTTTTGACTTAGAATTTTAAGTCTGTTTCCTCCCCTTTTGGGTCTCCTAACATGTTGTATACCCTGAAAGCTTAGTAGACTTTTATTTCCATTATGTTCATTCTTAAAATGCAGGGCAACTGGAGTATCTGAATTCTCATCTCCAATTGACCTCAAATGCTCCAAGATTCTAGTTTTCAGGGTTCTGGTCGTTTGACCAACATACTTTATGTTACAAAGTTTGCACGTGAGTAAGTATATCACGTACAAAGTATTACAATTTATGTACTCCTTAATTTTGAAAGACTTATCATCACCTGTAGATTTAAAGGTATCACCTAATGTGGCGTATGAACATGATGTACATTTTCTGCTTCCACAGTGAAAAAAACCTTTTTTAGGTGTAAGCCAATTATCTGTATTGTTTGTGGGAAGCATTGATGGGGAAAGAATGTTGGCCAATGTTCTCGATTTACGTGTCACATATTTACATCCTCCCTCTATGATCTTATCCATAGTCTCATCAACACTAAGAATAGGGAGCGACTTTTTAATAATTTGACAAATGTCATTGTACTCTTTGCTATACATTGTGATGAACACGGGTCTCTGCTGGTAATCAATCTTTTCCTTCAATTTGCCTTTAATCATCTCTTGTCTAGCCATAGAATCCACTTGTTTCTTGGCCTCTTTTAAATCCTGTATTTTGTATCCCCTCTCTAAAAAACGTTCTGTAGTTTTCTCTGAATGTAACTCATATGCCTCTGTAGTGCTACAGTTTCTTTTTGTCCTCATGTACTGGCCTTTTGGTATGGCCCTTATCACATGTCTTGGATGGTTAGATTTAGCCATCAGAAGGGTGTTTCCTGCACTCTCTTTCCTGTATAACTCTACTTCGATGATATGTGTGTCAATATTAGGCTTTATTAGCACATCAAGGAAAGGCATTTCCTTTCTACTCGTGTTCATAGTGATCCGCAGGTTCTGGTGATTGTCAGATAGATGATTAAAAAAGTCATCTACCATCGAATCATCGCCTTTAAATATAAACACAAGGTCGTCTATATAACGGCCGTAATACGCTATTCTTTCTTTGAAGGGATTACCGTCACCAAAGACACGGGACAGCTCCCACCAACCTAAAAATAGGTTGGCATATGTGGGGGCAAATTTAGCCCCCATTGCTGTCCCCTGTCTTTGGCGATAGTAATCCCCCTCAAATAGAAAAAAGTTATGTGAAAGCAAAAATTCAATAGATTTCAAAATGAATTCTGTGAGATTAGCATCATAATCTGTGAACATCTCTAAACATGATTGTATAGCCTCAATACCTTTGTCATGAGGGATGGAGGTATAGAGGGACACAACATCAATGGTGACAATACTATGATCATCCAACCATTCCACTTGCTCAATCTGTTTAATGAATTCTGTCGTGTCCCTGATATAGCTCCTAAGACTCAATACAATAGGTTGTAGTAAAGTGTCTATCATGGCACTTAAAGGTTCATTCAATGAACCTATGCCCGCAACTATGGGGCGTCCTGGGGGCGAGGTCATACTCTTGTGGATATTTGGGAGGTAATGGAAGATTGGTACAATAGAGTGTTCAACCAACAAAACCTCAAAATTTGACTTAGTTATAGCACCAATCATAACCGCCCAGTCCAAAAGATCATGAAGTATCCTCCTGTACCTAAAAGTAGGATTAAAGGGGAGTTTCTCATAAACCTCCTCGTCCTGTAACTGTCGAAAGGCCTCTTTTACATAATCAGTTCTGTTAAGGACAACAACATTACCCCCCTTATCAGAATTAAGTATTACAATAGATGAATTATTCTTAGGTTGTTTAATCGCAATCCTGTCATGTTTGCTCCTATTGTCATTTTTGAAGGTTTCACATTTGTCCACCTTTCTTTTGTATAGTTCTGTCACTTCCTTCTCAACTGTTTTATGGAAAATTTCTATACTGTTGTTTCTAATATGTGTCGGATAGAAATCAGATCTACTTTTGAACTTCTTTAGAGGAATATCACCACCTGCTTCCCTCTGTAGATCTGTTAGATCCATTTCAGCACATATATCAACAAAAGATAGAATCCTATCATCCTGTACTACCTCCTCATTTTGATTACTATCCTCAGATGTATCCAAGGCATCATTGTTACCCATTGTTTCAAAAAAATATTTCTTAAGGGTAAGTGATCGCACAAATTTATTAATGTCAACAATGGTTTGGAACAAATCAAAATGTGAACTTGGTGCAAAATTTAATCCCAAAGATAGCACTTTTATCTGATTTTGAGTCAGTTTAACAGATGATAGATTGATTACATTTTTAGATCCTAAACATATTTCCTGCTCTGAGATCTCCGTTGTCTCCTGGGATAACGGTGTGTCCTCCCTTGGCCTACCTGATGACCTCTGCCTACCCCTGCCCCTCCTGCCTCTTCTTGTCCTACGTTTTTTTCTTTTACTCTGGTGTGTAAAATGCCCTTCATGTTTTTTGAAACCTGGGAATTAGGAATAACATTATCTCCCCTGTATGTAGAGGGCTGTAAAACAAAGGATGTTGAGGAATTAACATCCTCTGTAACCCCCTCAAAATCTGATGAGTCGTAGTCATACTCTGTATCAGTTTCATTGAACTTGACTTTCTTTTTATCTTGTTTCAAATTACTGTTAACTCTCTGTCTCTTCCTCCCTCCTGTATGCATCCATCTATAAACATTTCCCTTCTCATAGTCATCCTTATCTCTTGATATTTTTGATTTCTTAAAGAACCACAGATTTTCTCTAAATTCTTCCATTACTCTTTTGATTTTATCATCATAGCCCTTAAACTCAGGTTTACTGGATAACGGGCGGATGTAATCCTGTACTTTTTTAATCTCTAAAATCAAGGTGGATCTCTGTTGTTTCTTATATTCTATGAGTAAATCCATAAGGGCTAGGGAACATTGGGTTAATAGCTTGTTCCATTTTTTAATAAAATCTATATCTGCTACCTCAAAAGAGGGGAATTTCTTTATTCGTAGGCCCCTTGGAATACGGTGAAACTTTTTATAAATGTTAAATGTTTTAACATCAATCTCCAGCCTGGTGTCCTGTTTTAGCAATTTGTCCATTTTAAAGAAAAGTGAGTCCAAACTTTCTCTTTCTTCCTGTTTTAGCTTATCATCATCAGAATCCTCACAGTCCTCATAAGTTTCTTCAAAAGTTTGAAACACATAACTTTCAGCTGCCATGACTCCAAAAAATGCTCCTATAAAGCAGCACACTTCATGCAATAATTCCCAGAGATGTAAACTGGTTTATGTGATAGACTTTCTGCAGGTGCTCAAATAGACTTTTAGAGTACACTTTCATGCGCAAATCAAACAGCACTTCTGATGCACAAGTCCCAAAGGAAAGTATTGCTGTATAAAATAGTTCCACTGTTGTATGCAGAAATTCAAACAGTATACCTCATATAGAAATTCCGGAAGTGCAACCTGCTGTTATATTAAGGAATTTCTCACTCATATTTCTCATGCAAGTGTGATAACGTTTAACTATGCATGATTAGTTAAAGTGTCCATCACTCTCTTTGGAGAATTGGCTTTTGAAATAGCGTCCACAAAATACTCCAATTTTAAGCCTTTAAAAGAAAACTCCAATTTTAAACTTTTGAGATAGCCTTGATGGAAATTATTGGCAAATTAATCCCAAGTGTCACTTATCTGTATTAATAAGATATGTAATTCATGGTGCCGCTCCAATTCAAAACACTCTGTTTGGCGTGTAGCCTAATAAATATGTATATATATAGGATCATATGCGGTACATTCACCCAACCTAACCCTGTCAGACTGTTAGTGTAATACAGGAAACACACAGATGCAAAAGATATAGGAACTCCGTTATTTATATAGAGAGGTATATGCAGATAATAATCACTGTTCAAAGTAGATACGTGTTATTCACAATATTCGCCACACGAGCTGCTTACCCAATGGTGAAGAATAAGTAATCCAGTGCCACACTCCGTTCGTAGGCGCTCAGTGTGTAGAAAAGTTCCATTCACCTCTCTCTTTTTCTCTCGTTCACCGTGCTGTGTCTTCACTGTCGCTGCCGCTGCAGCAATACTTTGTCTCACCTCCTCAGCGCTCCCCACGGGAGCTGTGATCAAGACAAAGGTTCCGGTCTGACTGGTGCAAATAGGATGTATACAGGGAACTTCACCTCTTTCCCTCAGTAGAAAAATCTGTAGAACAACCGGAATCCTCGCACTCAAAAAGGGTTAGTAGAAAAGGGTGAAAGTAAATAAAGTACCGCCAGGCTGAGGCTTAAAAATATAAAGCTCCTTTATTTGAAAAATACATAAAAGGCATACACGCCAACAAGGTGACAAGGTCAAACGCGTTTCATAGTTCTCACTTCATCAGTGACCTATACCAACACCTGAAAACTCATCCTTAATAAAGGTGTTAACCACTCCCATTACAGGTGCAGAGCATTGGCTCAGGTGAATCAGAAAAATGGAGGGCAATCTTTATTCAATACATGTATTGTGTGATTTCTAACAGATAAGCATATTTACATATTTGTAGTGAGTTAGACAGAAATATTTTCATTTCAAGCTGTCAAATCCTATTTACTATCAAATCTGATTTCAATACAATATTCTAAACTAATATATAGGACTCAACCATAATTACTGACAGCAATTTCCTAATCAATTTAATCCACCATATTTATTACCAAACACTACCATATACTATATTCATATGAAAACAGTTCCATTATACATTTATTACACCATTATGAAAAAGAAATTGAAATATTCATAGCTATCAACTTATCATAAGAGGGGGATTTTATTAGAGTCCATAGAATAATTGAATATACTGAAACTACCGAAATATCTCTAAAAATTCTTTAAAAATTATATGGATATAGTGGGAAAGGATACATATCAAAATTTATAGTGCATTCCAATGAAATGTGAATATATATGAATTACACACTATAACCTTAGTCTAACTATTCTACATAAAGTTTGATATCCCAATCAGAATTAAGTCCATTTGGGACCCTTGTATTTAACTGGAAAATCCAGTATACTTCCTTTTGACTTAGAATTTTAAGTCTGTTTCCTCCCCTTTTGGGTCTCCTAACATGTTGTATACCCTGAAAGCTTAGTAGACTTTTATTTAATATGTGAATAGAGAGCAGAGACAGGCGCAGCCCAATTCAAGTGTAGTATAATTTTATTCAGTGTAAGAGCACACAAACAAATGGCTACTTACAAGATGAACAGATTAAAACAGCATATAAAGGTTTCTTTACATCCAGACTGTACTTTAAATGACATACAGCAGTAAAATGATCTCTACGCGTTTCATCTGAGGACGCCCAGACTTTCTCAAGAGAAGAAAAATTGAAAGTGATACAAGCAAGGCTCCTACCGGCTTTATATAAGGAACCACTGATTGCAGGATTGAGTTGTCAGCCAATCATTGTCTAGGTGGATTACATTGGTAGATTGGCTGTTGTGTTACATAGTTGCTTTGCATTGTTACATGTCTAAAAAGCATACATGGTTTATTCAGTGCAATTACTTCATATACAAACTAGAGAATGAGCATAAGTTAAACTGTATATGCAAACTGTAAAAAACCTTAAAATTATAATAAAAACATTTAACATTAAAAAAGGAAATGTGAGGACAAATACACTAAGAAAAATGTTGTTTAAAATATACTGTTATATGTTAAAATATGTAGCATGATAAACTACATAAATGCTTGTAGATCTAATTCTAAATTTAAACCTGATGGTTGCATGGTGTTCAATTGGTAAATCCACCATGATTCTCTGCGTCTAAGTGTTAAGAGCCTATTTGGGAATTTGTTGGGGGGTATCCAGTCAATGACTTGGATTTTTAGACTTGAAGGATTGGAGTTGTGATGTAGTTTAAAATGCACACTGTGTGTAATAAGGCCATTTTTTATGTTGTTGACATGTTCTCCCAACCTAGTACGTATGCTCCTTTTAGTTCTTCCTATGTAAATCAAATGGCAGCTACATCTCAACAAGTATACTACATAGGTGGTGCTGCAATTACTCTTATATTTTTGTTTAAATGTTATGTCTCCCCCTGAGTTGGTGAAAGTGGCCTCCCTGTTTACATATTGACACATGCCACATCTAGATACCCCACATTTATAAGTGCGAGGTTTCTGTTGTAACCAATGTGTTTTATCTTTAATGGTACATTGTTTATTGGGGTCGCGCAGTCTGGTGGGTGCTAAAATATTTTTAAAATCCATATTTTTTCTAAAAGTGACCAAGGGTTGGTCTGGTAAATTACCACCTAATATAGGATCTGCCTTTAAGACACCCCAGTGTTTCTTTAAAATATTTTGTATAATAAACTGATTAACCCCTAAACCACAGCTCCCGGAGCCCACCGCAAGCTACTCTATACATATTAACCCTGAACCGCCGCTCCCTGACCCTCGCCGCAACTATAATAAATGTATTAACCCCTAAACCGCTGCAACCTACATTATACCTAGTAACCCCTATCCTGCCCCCCCTATACCGCCGCCCTCTATAATAAAGTTATTAACCCCTATCCTGGCGATCCCGGACCTCGCCGCAACTAAATAAATAGTTTAACCCCTAAACCGCCGCTTCCGGACCCCGCCGCAACCTATATTAAACTTATTAACCCCTAATCTGCCCCCCCTACACCTACAATACATTTATTAACCCCTATCCTGCCCCCCCTACACCGCGGCCACTGTAATAAATTTATTAACCCCTAAACCTAAGTCTAACCCTAACACCCCCCTAACTTAAATATTAATTAAATAAATCTAAATAATATTTCTATTATTAACTAAATTAATCCTATTTAAAACTAAATACTTACCTATAAAATAAACCCTAATATAGCTACAATATAAATAATAATTATATTGTAGCTATTTTAGGATTTATTTTTATTTTACAGGCAAATTTCAATTTATTTTAACTGGGTACAATAGCTATTAAATAGTTATTAACTATTTAATAGCTTACCTAGCTAAAATAAACTGAAATAACCTAAGTTACAATTACACCTAACACTACACTATATAAGGTAGGATGATCTTCAGGGGGGTAGTGTTAGGTTTTTTTAAGGGGGGTTTGGGTTAGATTAGGGGTATGTGGGTGGGGGGTTTTAATGTTGGGGGGGTTTGTATTTTTCTTTTACAGGCAAAAGAGCAGTTTTCTTTGGGGCATGCCCCACAAAAGGCCCTTTTAAGGGCTGGTAAGGTAAAAGAGCTTTGAACTTTTTTAATGTAGAATAGGGTAGGGAATTTTTTTTATTTTGGGGGCTTTGTTATTTTATTAGGGGGCTTAGATTAGGTGTAATTAGCTTAAAATAGTTGTAATATTTTTTAAATGTTTGTAACTTATTTTTTTTATTTTTTGTAACTTAGCTTTTTTATTTTTTGTACTTAGTTAGTTTATGCAATTGTATTTAATTGTAGTTATTTGTAGGTAGTTTATTTAATTAATTTAATGATAGTGTAGTATTAGGTTTAATTGTAACTTAGGTTAGGATTTATTTTACAGGTAATTTTGTATTTCTTTTAGCTAGGTAGTTATTAAATAGTTAATAACTATTTAGTAACTATTCTACCTAGCTAAAATAAATACAAAGTTACCTGTAAAATAAATATAAATCCTAAAATAGCTACAATGTAATTATTAATTACATTGTAGCTATCTTAGGGTTTATTTTACAGGTAAGTATTTAGTTTTAAATAGGAATAATTTATTAAAGTATAGTGTAGTGTTAGGTGTAATTGTAACTTAGGTTAGTTTTTATTTTACAGGTAAATTTCTCTTTATTTTAGCTAGGTAGCTATTAAATAGTTAATAACTATTTAATAGCTATTGTACCTAGTTAAAATAAATTGAAAGTTACCTGTAAAATAAAAATAAATCCTAAGATAGCTACAATATAATTATTATTTATATTGTAGATATATTAGGGTTTATTTTAAAGGTAAGTATTTAGTTTTAAATAGGATTAATTTAGTTAATAATAGAAATATTATTTAGATTTATTTAATTAATATTTAAGTTAGGGGGGGTGTTAGGGTTAGTGTTAGACTTAGGTTTAGGGGTTAATAAATTTATTAGAGTGGCGGCGGTGTAGGAGGGGCAGGGTAGGGGTTAATAAATGTATTATAGGTGGCGACAGTGTAGGGGGGGCAGATTAGGGGTTAATAAGTTTAATGTAGTTTGCGGCAGGGTCCGGGAGCGGCGGTTTAGGGGTTAAACTATTTATTTAGTTGCGGCGAGGTGCGGGATCAGCAGGATAGGGGTTAATAACTTTATTATAGAGGGCGGCGGTATGGGGGGGCAGGATAGGGGTTACTAGGTATAATGTAGGTTGCGGCGGTGTCCGGGAGCCGCGGTTTAGGGGTTAATACATTTATAAGAGTTGCAGCGGGGTTTAGGAGCGGCGGTTTAGGGGTTAATAACTTTATTGAGTTGCGGGAGGCTCCGGGGGCGCCGGTATAGGGGGTAGAACAGTATAGTTAGTGTGGGTGCTTAGTGACAGGCTAGCAATAAAGCTGTCAAAAAGCCGAAGAGCAGCGAGATCGGATGAGTGATAACTCTCACAGTCCGCTGATCATCGCCCCGTACTTGGTGCGCGGCTTTTGACAGATTTATTGATAACTTAGGCGAATTTTTTCAGGTCCGCGGCGGCGAAGGTAGGCGAGCTTAGGTTGGCGTATTGAGCCGGCGAAGGCAGGAAAGTTGACACGTTGATAACTAGGCCTCATAGTCTCCATGATAGTATAAACCATTAGAGTTTTTGTTAAGACTATTTATAGGAATATCAGTATCGGAGTCAAGAAATTTTAGTATATCCATCTCCAATGTAGTTAAAGTGGTGAGAAACTTTGTAGATGGTATAACTGTTGTTGGAGGATTAGACTTAGTTATAACTGCAGGGACACGAGATAGGGCATTAGCCTTCATGTTTTTTGATCCTGGTCTGTAAGTTATGAGAAAATCAAACCTGTGAAAAAATAAACTCCAGCGTACTTGACTGGAAGATAGTGTGGTATTTTTCTTTAAATATTTTAGGTTTTTATGGTCAGTGAATATCAGGAATGGTTATAAAGCTCCTTCGAGCAAATGTTGCCAGGATTCTAAAGCACATTTTATAACCAAAAGCTCTTTGTCTCTAACTGAATAGTTGGTTTCTGCTGGTTGAAGGGTTCTTGAGTAAAATGCTATGGGATGTAATGGAGAAGACTGGTTAGATCTTTGAGAAAGTATAACTCCTATACCAGTATTTGATGTGTCAACTTCAAGTATGTATTTATGTTGTGGGTTTGGTAAGTGTAATATAGGAGCTGTAGAAAATTTAGATTTGAGTTCATCAAAAGCAAATTGTGCATCTGAATTCCAAGTAAACCTTTGGTTTGTTTTTGTCAAGTTTGTTAAAGGTTTAACAATCAAAGAAAAATTGAGGATAAATTTCCTATAAAAATTTGAGAATCCCAAGAATCTTTGTAGAGCTTTCACTGTATTGGGTCGGGGCCAGTTAAGGATTGCTGAGATTTTATCAGGATACATTTCTACTCCTTTGGATGAGATTATGTATGTTACGGATACCAGACAGATAAGGCTACCCCCCACCCCACTACAACCTCACCTCTGTTGTTTCTCAGTGGTTTTGGGCTCCTCAGAGCAACCACAATCTCTGGAAGCTTTTGGTTGCATGGTTTTGTGTTCCAAACTTGTTTAGAAAAGAGCTGGTGTATGACCAGGAAAACCCTCCTAGGCTCGCCGGGCTCCTGGAACTCCCTTTCGGCCGCCTCACAATGGACACCTGCCTAACCCCTCTCAGGCTGTCCAGGCTCCTGGAACACCCGCTAACTTTACCCCTCATCCCTCCAGCAACCATGTGCCCCAGAGCTCTACTCTTTTGAGGATTAGTAGCCCCTAGGGAAGACAAGAGGTGGGAGAATTACCGGAGGGGAGCTCCTTTGGGAAATGGGGGTTTTGGACACCCCTAACCCCATAACTTCAACAGACTGTAACTCCGGTCCCCAGAGTGTAAAATCTGGGGACTGTGAGCTTTAAAATGACACCCTGGAAGTGCTGTGATCTACCGGGATCACCCCGAAACCGCCACCCCTAGGTATTGAGATTATTTGGGACTGTGGCTCCTATGGAGGTGCCGGTCAGTCTGGAGGGGCGGGAATGGCGGGAAAATAGTGGGACTGTACAGGGTCTTATCAAGATGAGCTGTCTGTATAAAAGGAGTGTGTGTTTTCAATAAAATCAGTTCCTGTTTAACCTGAATGCTAGGCTGTTTAGTTATTTGGGTGAGCTCCAGCTAAAATCACTTTCCTGAGATACATAGCAGCCTGTTCCAGGCAGAGAAAGGATTATCAAGAAGAGCTACCCAGTCTGGGTAGCTGGAGTCTGCCACAGGGTAGGACCCTGGGTACTGATTCTGTCGGGCATCAGGGGTGGCTACAGGGCTGTATATACATAGCTGCAGTCGGCAGGGAGGAAGCAGGACCCGTTTGGTGGAGCTTCCCAGTTGGGGTAGCCGGAGGTATCCATCACATTGGCTGGCAGCAGTGGGATCTGCTTCTTTCACACAGTTTCTGCTGACAGAGGAGACATACCACAGTAGTCAGTAAATATGGAGGCAGAATTCCTAGGAAGAGTACAAAAGATGCTGACCAGAACGAATGATCCTTGTTCAGAACAGGACGTTCTGGCATGGAGGAACCTTGCCCTCCGAGACCTCTGGTGGGAGGCTCTGCAACAGGAGCAGGAACATGGAAAGGTCCTCCCCACGAATGACACGAGATTCCGGGTTCAGTGGACCGTGAGACTGCCTTTCCTGGGAGAACAGCCAAAGAAGGAATGACTAGCTGTTCTACATAGACTGATCCAGCAAGAGATGTGGGTGGAGGATGGCTATCGGCCCTCCAATGGCTCACTATGCAAGCGCAGCCATGGCTGGAGGAAGGCTCCCCCACAGAGGGCTTTGGCTTTGGCGGCCCTGGATTGCTGTTTACAAAAAGGACAGAGGACCCACAGTTTGGGAGCCAGACAGACCAGGGTCTGGAGGATATCTCTGGGCTCCAAGAGGAACTGCTGGATCTCTTGGAGGAGACCTGGCTGCTGGATGATCTAGATTTTATAATTAACCAGGAAGAGGCACTGGTCAAGGAATACAAGAGGCTGCTGGATCTCACTAAGCAGCATGCCAGGGGCATACAGATTTGGGGTGCAGCCCTCTGGGATTCATGGAGCTCAACTGTGGAGGAGTGGCAGCAAAGAAAAAGGGAACCAGGACTGCTGGATCCTGATCAGCAGTCTGGCTCTGAGCTTATAGACTTGGACAAGGGAGCCACCCCAGCAGAAGTGCTGACAACAGGGCAGAGAGCCACGAGCCTCTGCCCAGCACCTGTAACAGCTCCAGGAAACCTGGGAGTGGAGGTAGTCGTCCACCCTCCCCTTACAGAGAACCCTTTGCAGGTAGAGATGGATGTCAATAACTCTCCCCAGCAGCAGAACCCCTTCCCGGGAGAGGAGACAGTCGGTCTCTCTCCCCAGCGGCAGAGCCAGGAGCCAGGAGAGAAGACAGTCGGTCTCTCTCCCCAGCGGCAGAGCCATCCCCTGGGAGCGGAGGTAGTCCTCCTCCCTCCCCGTAAATAGAACCCCTTCCCGGGAGAGGAGACAGTCAGTCTCTCTCCCCAGCGGCAGAACCAGGAGCCGGGAGAGGAGACAGTCGGTCTCTCTCCCCAGCGGCAGAGCCATCCCCTGGGAGCAGAGGTAGTCGTCCTCCCTCCCCGTAAACTGAACCCCTTCCTGGGAGAGGAGAAAGTCGGTCTCTCTCCCCAGTGGCAGAGCCAGGAGCTGGGAGAGGAGACAGTCGATCTCTCTCCCCAGTGGCAGAGCCATCCCCTGGGAGCGGAGGTAGTCGTCCTCCCTTCCCGTAAACTGAACCCCTTCCCAGGAGAAGACACAGTTGGTCTCTCTCCCCAGTGGCAGAGCCATCCCCTGGGAGTGGAGGTAGTCGTCCTCCCTCCCTGTAAACAGAACCCCTTCCTGGGAGAGGAGACAGTCGGTCTCTCTCCCCAGCGGCAAAGCCGGGAGAGGAGACAGTCGGTCTCTCTCCCCAGCGGCAGAGCCATCCCCTGGGAGCAGAGGTAGTCGTCCTCCCTCCCCGTAAACTGAACCCCTTCCTGGGAGAGGAGACAGTCGGTCTCTCTCCCCAGTGGCAGAGCCAGGAGCTGGGAGAGGAGACAGTCGGTCTCTCTCCCCAGCGGCAGAGCCATCCCCTGGGAGCGGAGGTAGTCATCCTCCCTCCCCGTAAACAGAACCCCTTCCTGGGAGAGGAGACAGTCGGTCTCTCTCCCCAGCGCCAGAGCCAGGAGCCGGGAGAGGAGACAGTCGGTCTCTCTCCCCAGCAGCAGAGCCATCCCCCGGGAGCGGAGGTAGTCGTCTTCCTTCCCCTTACAGAGAAAACCTTGCAGGTAGAGACGGGTATCGATATCTCTCCCCAGCGTCCAAATCCCTTTCTGGGAGAGGAGACAGTTGGTCTCTCTCCCCAGCGGCAGCACCGTTTCCCATGGAGCGGAGGTAGCAGACCTCCCTCCCCAGTGGTTGATCTCCTTCTCAGGAGAAGAGACAGACGGGCTCTCCCCTCAGTAGCTTGGCAGGGTCTCTACCCTTTTCTTGTCCCGGAGTATTTCTCACCGAGGGCAGGTGTTGAATTGGGCAAGGAGGAGAAAAGTGTATACAGTTGGCGCCACATGTTTGGGCACCCGAGCTTTACCTGCCCCACCAAGGAGCAACCTCCCCCTCTGGTCTGGGGTGGGAATACAGCTGGGAAACCAGCACTGGCTTTGTTTGTGGGTGGGTCAGCCGGTACTCAACAGAGTGTCACAAAGGGAGACAGTTTGGCCATGGAACTTAAGGACACTGGAGCTTGTGGAGCAGCAATTGCTTGGGAGCCTGCCTTAGCAAACTTGTTTGGGACTTTGCATTATGTGACTATCCCTGCGCCCAGGGCGCAGGGTTTAAATGCCAGCAGGAACCCCCCAGGATGCCCCAAGCTCTGGAGAGATGGGATTACCTATAGCAGCAACCGAGAAGTGGAAGGCCACTGTTGGACAGCCCCAGGCCGACCCGTTAAGGGTCTAGCCGGGTCTGCCAAACTGGAGGGGGGGAGATGTCACGGATACCAGACAGCTAAGGCTACCCTCCGCCCCACTACAACCTCACCCCTGTTTTTTCTCAGTGGTTTTGGGCTCCTCAGAGCAACCACAATCTCTGGAAGCTTTTGGTTGCATGGTTTTGTGTTCCAAACTTGTTTAGAAAAGAGCTGGTGTATGACCAGGAAAACCCTCCTAGGCTGGACGGGTTCCTGGAACTCCCGGTCTGCCGCCTCACAATGGACACCTGCCTAACCCCTCTCAGGCTGTCCAGGCTCCTGGAACTCCCGGTCGGCCACAGGACAGCAGGACACCCGCTAACTTTACCCCTCGTCACTCCAGCAACCATGTGCCCCAGAGCTCCGCTCTTTTGAGGATTAGTAGCCCCTAGGGAGGACAAGAGGTGGGAGAATTACCGGAGGGGAGCTCCTTTGGGAACCAGGGATTTTGGACACCCCTAACCCCATAACTTCAATGGACTGTGCCCCAGAGCTCCGCTCTTTTGAGGATTAGTAGCCCCTAGGGAGGACAAGAGGCGGAAGAATTACCGGAGGGGAGCTCCTTTGGGAACCAGGGATTTTGGACACCCCTAACCCCAGTATTTCAATGAACTGTAACTCCGGTCCCCAGTAACAAATCATGCTGATTTTTGGACTGTGAAATCTGGGGACTGAGAGCTTTAAAATGACACCCTGAAACCGCCACCCCTAGGTACTGAGATTATGTGGGACTGTGGCTCCTATGGAGGCATCGGTCAGTCTGTAGGGGCGGGAATGGTGGGAAAATAGTGGGATTGTCCAGGGCCTTATCAAGATGAGCTGTCTGTATAAAAGGAGTGTGTGTTTTCAATAAAATCAGTTCCTGTTTAACCTGAATGCTAGGCTGTCTAGTTATTTGGGTGAGCTCCAGCTACCAGTCTGGGTAGCTGGAGTCTGCCACAGGGTGGGACCCTGGGTATTGATGCTGTCGGGCATCAGGGGTGGCTACAGGCTGTGGTCACTTGCCAGCTACATAGCTGCAGTCAGCAGGGAGGAAGCAGGACCCGTTTGGCGGAGCTATCCAGTCGGGGTAGCCGGGGATATTCGTCACAATGTATCCAAGCAATTTAATGCGGTTAACATGGAATTGACATTTTTCAAGTTTAGCGAAAAGTTTGTGGTCTCTCAGCCTGGTTAGTACCCATCGAATATGTTTTATATGTTCTTGTATATCTTTTTTATATATCAAAATGTCAGCTAGGTAAATAATTATGCAAGAATCCATCAAATCTCTAAAGATATTGTTGATGAAATACTAGAATGTGGCAGGGGCATTACATAAACCAAAGGGCATTACCCTATATTAAAAAAGTCCATAACGTGTCCGAAAAGCTGTTTTCCCCTCGTCACCCTCTCGAATTCTAATTAGATTGTATGCGCCTTTTATATCCAGTTTTGTGTATACTGTGGCATCTTTTAATCTCTCTAGTAGTTCTGGGATCAAAGGTAGTGGATAACGTTTTTTAATTGTTATGTTGTTAAGTGACCTATAATCTATAATAATGATAAATATTCTGTATGTCCTTCAGGAGTGGATACAAGAAGAGGGATTGTGTGATGTGTTATAGGGCCATTCTGAATTAAGGTACCGTCAATAACTTTCACATGTATTGTTTTCTGTTTCATAACAATGGGTATTTTATTAACTGAGACAAATGTATGATCCATGAATAACCCATAGGCTCCTGAGTCTATTACTACTTCTATCTTGAGTTGTTGTTGATCCCACTGTAATGATAAACTCAATGAGACATGTGATAAAGGAATATTAGGTGTAAGAGAATTTATATTTAAATTCTTACCCCATTTTTGTCTGCCTAGGATTTTGCAATTGGAAACCAGATGATCCTTACTTGCACAGTATAGGCATAGATTTGCCATGCGGCATCTGGATTTTTCTTCCTGTGACAGTGGGCCTTTAATTGTGCCAATCTCTATAGGAGTGTAGCCTAAAATAGTTTTTTCTGAAAAAGAAGTTGTAAGTTTTCTTTTGTAAGGTTCAGATGAAAGTCTTTCTGCTTTTCTTTCATGAATCCTTCGATCAAGTTTAATACTTAATTTAATTAATTCTTCTAAGGTATTTGGTAACTCTATTCGTGATAATTCACCCTTTAAAGTCTCAGCGAAGCCTAATCTAAATTGGTTTCTTAAACTGATCTGATTACACTCAGAATCAGCTGACCACATTTGAAACTCTGTAATATATTCCTCAACAGGCCTCTTCCCCTGTTTTAAGACTCTTAAGTGATTATCAGCATTTGAGTATTTATTAACATCTTCATATAGTGTTGTCATAGCAGAAAAGAAATCCACAATGGAATTCAAAATAGGGTCATTTGTCTCAAAAAAACGATCAGCCCAAGTTCTGGGTTCCCCAGATAAGTAAGAAATAGTAGTGCAAACTTGTATTCTATCAGTTGAATAAGTACGTGGTTTCATTGAGAATAATAAATTGAGATTTGTGAGATTCGTGAGTTTTAGGAGACTTTGGGGCCTAGTTATCAAGCCGTCAACCTCAAATACACTGGAATTCCGCAGCGTATTTGTGGCGAGGCTGATTCGCCTTAGTTATCAAAGGCTAGAGACTGGCAAAAGTAGAATTTTGTGATGTAAACTTCGATCCGCCGGACTCAGTCCGACACAGATCGATTCTTTCGTCACTCCAGATGTTCCGCACACAAGTACGGCACAATCTGACTACTTTTGCTAGTTATCAAAAAACTAGCAGGTGCGCTCGGCACTTTTCCGGCCCAGCGTACCTGGTTTTCAATCCGCCGCCCTGGAGGCGGTGGATCCCATAGGAATCAATGGGAGTCTGACCATAGCGAAAGTACATGTTCGCTGCTGCCAGATATCCCATTGATTCCTATGGAAGCTGTCTACACCTAACACCCTAACAAGCTGAAGAAGTCTTCTATCCGGGCGATGTCATCTTCCAAGCGGGATCTTCAATCTTCATCCCGCCGACGCGGAACATCCTTCTTTACCGACGGACTACCGACGAATGAAGGCTCCTTTAAGGGACGTCATCCAAGATGGCGTCCCTTCAATTCCGATTGGCTGATAGGATTCTATCAGCCAATCGGAATTAAGTTAGGAAAAATCTGATTGGCTGATTGAATCAGCCAATCAGATTCAAGTTCAATCCGATTGGCTGATCCAATCAGCCAATCAGATTGAGCTCGCATTCTATTGGCTGATCGGAACAGCCAATAGAATGCAAGCTCAATCTGATTGGCTGATTGGATCAGCCAATCGGATTGAACTTGAATCTGATTGGCTGATTCAATCAGCCAATCAGATTTTTCCTACCTTAATTCCGATTGGCTGATAGAATCCTATCAGCCAATCGGAATTGAAGGGATGCCATCTTGGATGACGTCCCTTAAAGGAGCCTTCATTCGTCGGTAGTCCGTCGGTAAAGAAGGATGTTCCGCGTCGGCGGGATGAAGATTGAAGACCCCGCTTGGAAGATGACATCGCCCGGATAGAAGACTTCTTCAGCGCCTCTTGGAAGATGACATCGCCCGGATGGAAGACTTCTTCAGCGCCGCTTGGAGGATCACTTCATCGGATGGAAGATTTCTTCAGCGCCGCTTGGAGGATAACTTCTGCCGCTCTGGGTCTCCTCTTCGGTTCCATCACTGCTCGGCTGAGTGAAGACAACTCAAGGTAGGATGATCTTCAGGGGATTAGTGTTAGGTTATTTTAAGGGGGGTTTGGGTTAGATTAGGGGTATGTGGGTGGTGGGTTTTAATGGTGGGGGGGTTGTATTTTTCTTTTACAGGCAAAAGAGACTATTTTTTTTATTTTTTGTAGCTTAGCTTTTTTTATTTTTTGTACTTTAGTTAGTTTATGTAATTGTTTTTAATTGTAGTTATTTGTAGGTAATTTATTTAATTAATGTAATGATAGTGTAGTGTTAGGTTTAATTGTAACTTAGGTTAGGATTTAATTTACAGGTAATTTTGTATTTCTTTTAGCTAGGTAGTTATTAAATAGTTAATAACTATTTAATAACTATTCTAACTAGCTAAAATAAATACAAAGTTAGCTGTAAAATAAATATAAATCCTAAGGCCTAGATTTGGAGTTTGGCGGTAGCCGTGAAAACCAGCGTTAGAGGCTCCTAACGCTGGTTTTAGGCTACCGCCGGTATTTGTAGTCAGTCAAAAAAGGGTCTAACGCTCACTTTTCAGCCGCGACTTTTCCATACCGCAGATCCCCTTACGTCAATTGCGTATCCTATCTTTTCAATGGGATCTTTCTAACTCCGGTTAAAGTGGCTGAAGTGAGCGTTAGAAATCTAACGACAAAACTCCAGCCGCAGAAAAAAGTCAGTAGTTAAGAGCTTTCTGGGCTAACGCCGGTTTATAAAGCTCTTAACTACTGTGCTCTAAAGTACACTAACACCCATAAACTACCTATGTACCCCTAAACCGAGGTCCCCCCACATCGCCGCCACTCAATTACATTTTTTTAACCCCTAATCTGCCGACCGCCACCTACGTTATCCTTATGTACCCCTAATCTGCTGCCCCTAACACCGCCGACCCCTATATTATATTTATTAACCCCTAACCTGCCCCCCACAACGTCGCCGCCAGCTACCTACAATAATTAACCCCTAATCTGCCGACCGCCACCTACGTTATCCTTATGTACCCCTAATCTGCTGCCCCTAACACCTCCGACCCCTATATTATATTTATTAGCCCCTAATCTGCCCCCCTCAATGTCGCCTCCACCTGCCTACACTTATTAACCCCTAATCTGCCGAGCGGATATCACGGCTACTATAATAAAGTTATTAACCCCTAATCCGCCTCACTCCCGCCTCAATAACCCTATAATAAATAGTATTAACCCCTAATCTGCCCTCCCTAACATCACCGACACCTAACTTCAATTATTAACCCCTAATCTGCCGACCGAATCTCGCCGCTACTGTAATAAATGGATTAACCCCTAAAGCTAAGTCTAACCCATATCAAAGAGGTGTCATATCTACAGGGGAGTCACAGCCAGATGGCCTCGTGGAGTCACAGCACAGCATAGCGATAGTTACCGCTAATCAGCGGAATACATTGTACAAGGGTTTTGTTTGCAATCATACAGATGAGACGGATAACCCTTACACAAATCTGGGACTGGCGGTTTCACAGCAGGCCCTGAGGGCGCCAAAGAGACTCTCTGAACTGCTCTCAGTTCGCTGGCATTACGCTCCAGCTGAGGACGGATGGCGGAGATTTACAATTGACTCATATGGGGACATTAGTCACTTCCAACCGAGCGATCGTTACCCAAAAACAGGAAAGGGGTAGGCTGCAGATGCCCCTTTCGGACATTACAACCCTGACTCGACTGGTCCTACAGGGGTATATTATATGTTATTGTTCAGTTTATAAATAGTTTATTCTGCACGCTCTAGGTTCTGAGCTGGTACTTATTGTGTTCTAATGGTCGACGGTGGGATAGTGCATCAGAGCAGACTGCATAGCTCTACATATATGATGAAATATGCTAATGGGGGACGGTGGGATAGTGCATCAGAGCAGACTGCATAGCTATACATATATGATGAAACATGCGACTATGTTAGGTGGTTCTGGAGCGTGTTCATTATATCCTTTCCAGCGATTATCTAAGATACAATGTGTTGCATGGGTTTTTATACACATACTTCCCTTTGTTGATCAGTTAGAGCCTTCTTGCTCATACCTAAAGAATATCTCCACTGAAGTTGTTTATGCTGCACAATATTATATAACAGGTAAACTAGCCTTACCAGAGCGATCACGGTGTGACCTCCCCCCCCTCCGCGTGGCTTACGGCCGGGGCCCGCGGCGGGTGGAATGGGCTAAACACCTTATTAGGGTAACAACCATAAACACTAACCCCTTCCATCCACATATTTGAATATATGCACTTAATAGTAGAGTGGACGGCAAAACATCATTTAAACCCATATATATCTCTGCAGGATAACTCCTTAGAAGCCGCCTGAAGATCATACCACTGTATTGTGGTCCTAGAGTTTAATATATAGTTCCCAGTATATATACCCGCTCAGTTTTTGTCCTCCACAGGTACCCTCATCCTAAAAACACAAGGTGTTACATATAAATTATTAACTCCCGATTACAATTCTAATCTTTATCAGTCCCCCTTTAAAACCCAAATCTTCTTTATATATACCATAGGTGAGAGTGTCACAGGCCTACGGGAGGCCTATACAGACACATATTAAGCCATCTCATATCACTCACACTGATATAGTTTCTTGTTTCCCCTCCCCTTTGTTCATTTTGATTTTTGTAATTTGTTTTGTTTAGTTTATTTGTTTTTTGAGCTCCCATCAGTATTTTTACCAGTCTATAATATCCGAGAGTGGTCTGCAGTGTTAACAATGGGAAAAACAGAGAGATACACTGATTTAACAAAAATATGATTTGGTACGTCAAACTTAAGGAGAATATATATATATAAGTATATGTCATGTTTTTTCAGAATATGTACAATGCACTGTATTAGTGATATTTTGCTTTGCATCTTGTCTGACGTATATCTTGTACATGCATTTTATGAAGTGTATCTGCATATTATTTAAATAAAGCTCTTTTGAAAACTAAAAAAAATAAAAATATAAAAAATATTTACAAACATCAGAAAAATATTACAACAATTTTAAACTAATTACACCTACTCTAAGCCCCCTAATAAAATAACAAAGACCCCCAAAATAAAAAAATGCCCTACCCTATTCTAAATTACAAAAGTTCAAAGCTCTTTTACCTTACCAGCCCTGAACAGGGCCCTTTGCGGGGCATGCCCCAAAGAATTCAGCTCTTTTGCCTGTAAAAAAAAAACATACAATACCCCCCCCCAACATTACAACCCACCACCCACATACCCCTAATCTAACCTAAACCCCCCTTAAATAAACCTAACACTAAGCCCCTGAAGATCTTCCTACCTTATCTTCACCAGGTTCACCGATCGATCCAGAAGAGCTCCTCCGATGTCTTGATCCAAGCCCAAGCGGGGGGCTGAAGATGTCCATGATCCTGCTGAAGTCTTCATCCAAGCGGGAGCTGAAGAGGTCCATGATCCAGCTGAAGTCTTCTATCAACGGCATCTTCAATCTTCTTTCTTCCGGATCCATGTTCATCCCGCCGACGCGGAACATCCATCTTCACCGACGACTTCCCGACGAATGATGGTTCCTCGCATTCTATTGGCTGATCGGAAAAGCCAATAGAATGCGAGCTCAATCTGATTGGCTGATTGAATCAGCCAATCGGATTGAACTTGATTCTGATTAGCTGATTCCATCAGCCAATCAGAATTTTCCTACCTTAATTCCGATTGGCTGATAGAATCCTATCAGCCAATCGGAATTCGAGGGACGCCATCTTGGATGACGTCCCTTAAAGGAACCGTCATTCGTCGGGAAGTCGTCGGTGAAGATGGATGTTCCGCGTCGGCGGGATGAACATGGATCCGGAAGAAAGAAGATTGAAGATGCCGTTGATAGAAGACTTCAGTTGGATCATGGACCTTTTCAGCTCCCGCTTGGATGAAGACTTCAGCCGGATCATGGACATCTTCAGCCCCCCCGCTTGGGCTTGGATCAAGACATCGGAGGAGCTCTTCTTGATCGATCGGTGAACCTGGTGAAGATAAGGTAGGAAGATCTTCAGGGGCTTAGTGTTAGGTTTATTTAAGGGGGGTTTGGGTTAGATTAGGGGTATGTGGGTGGTGGGTTGTAATGTTGGGGGGGGGTATTGTATGTGTTTTTTTTACAGGCAAAAGAGCTGAATTCTTTGGGGCATGCCCCGCAAAGGGCCCTGTTCAGGGCTGGTAAGGTAAAAGAGCTTTGAACTTTTGTAATTTAGAATAGGGTAGGGCATTTTTTTATTTTGGGGGTCTTTGTTATTTTATTAGGGGGCTTAGAGTAGGTGTAATTAGTTTAAAATTGTTGTAATATTTTTCTGATGTTTGTAAATATTTTTTTATTTTTTGTAACTTAGTTCTTTTTTATTTTTTGTACTTTAGTTAGTTTATTTCATTGTATTTATTTGTAGATATTGTATTTAATTAATTTATTGATAGTGTAGTGTTAGGTTTAATTGTAGGTAATTGTAGGTATTTTATTCAATTAATTTATTGATAGTGTAGTGTTAGGTTTAATTGTAACTTAGGTTAGGATTTATTTTACAGGTAATTTTGTAATTATTTTAACTATTTTAGCTATTAAATAGTTCTTAACTATTTAATAGCTATTGTACCTGGTTAAAATAAATGCAAAGTTACCTGTAAAATAAATATAAATCCTAAAATAGCTATAATATAATTATAATTTATATTGTAGCTATATTAGGGTTTATTTTACAAGTAAGGTAAGGTAAGTATTTAGCTTTAAATAGGAATAATTTATTTAATAAGAGTTAATTTATTTCGTTAGATTTAAATTATATTTAACTTAGGGGGTGTTAGTGTTAGGGTTAGACTTAGCTTTAGGGGTTAATCCATTTATTACAGTAGCGTCGAGATTCGGTCGGCAGATTAGGGGTTAATAATTGAAGTTAGGTGTCGGCGATGTTAGGGAGGGCAGATTAGGGGTTAATACTATTTATTATAGGGTTATTGAGGCGGGAGTGAGGCGGATTAGGGGTTAATAACTTTATTATAATAGCGGTGCGGTCCGCTCGGCAGATTAGGGGTTAATAAGTGTAGGTAGCTGGCGGTGACTTTGTGGGGGGCAGATTAGGGGTTAATAAATATAATATAGGGGTCGGCGGTGTTAGGGGCAGCAGATTAGGGGTACATAGCTATAATGTAGGTGGCGGTGGTGTAAGGAGCGGCAGATTAGGGGTTAATAATAATATGCAGGTGTCAGCGATAGCGGGGGCGGCAGATTAGGGGTTAATAAGCGTAAGGTTAGGGGTATTTAGACTCTGGGTACATGTTAGAGTGTTAGGTGCAGACGTAGGAAGTGTTTCCCCATAGAAAACAATGGGGCTGCGTTAGGAGCTGAACGCGGCTTTTTTGCAGGTGTTAGGTTTTTTTTCAGCTCAAACAGCCCCATTGTTTTCTATGGGGGAATCGTGCACGAGCACGTTTTTGAAGCTGGCCGCTTCCGTAAGCACCGCTGGTATCGAGAGTTGCAGTGGCGTTAAATTATGCTCTACGCTCCCTTTTTGGAGCCTAACGCACTGAAAACCCAGCCATTCTGTGAACTCTAAATACCAGCGGTATTTAAAAGGTGCGTGGGAAAAAAAGCACGCGTAGCTAACGCACCCCTTTGGCCGCAGAACTCTAAATCTAGGCGTTAGGGTTTATTTTACAGGTAAGTATTTAGTTTTAAATAGGAATAATTTATTTAAGTATAGTGTAGTGTTAGGTGTAATTGTAACTTAGGTTAGTTTTTATTTTACAGGTTAATTTCTCTTTATTTTAGCTAGGTAAGCTATTAAATAGTTAATAACTATTTAATAGCTATTGTACCTAGTTAAAATAAATACAAAGTTGCCTGTAAAATAAAAATAAATCCTAAGATAGCTACAATATAATTTTTCATTATATTGTAGCTATATTAGGGTTTATTTTAAAGGTAAGTATTTAGTTTTAAATAGGATTAATTTAGTTCATAATAGAAATATTATTTAGATTTATTTAATTAATATTTAAGTTAGGGGGTATTAGGGTTAGTATTAGACTTAGGTTTAGGGGTTAATAATTTTATTACAGTTTAGGGGTTAATAATTTTATTACAGTGGCGGCGGTGTAGTGGGGGGCAGGATAGGGGTTAATAAATTTATTATAGGTGGCGACGGTGTAGGGGGGGCAGGATAGGGGTTAATAAATTTAATATAGGTTGCGGCGGGGTCAGGGAGCGGCGGTTTAGGGGTTAAACTATTTATTTAGTTGCGGCGAGGTGCGGGATCAGCAGAATAGGGGTTAATAACTTTATTATAGAGGGCGACGGTATAGGGGGGGCAGGATAGGGGTTACTAGGTATAATGTAGGTGGCAGCGGTGTCCGGGAGCGGCAGTTTAGGGGTTAATGCATTTATTATAGTTGCGGCGGGGTCTAGGAGCGGCGTTTTAGGGGTTAATACATTTATAAGAGTTGCGGCGGGGGTCTAGGAGTGGCGGTTTAGGGGTTAGTAACTTTACTTAGTTGCGGAGGGCTCCGGGGGCGCCGGTATAGGGGGTAGAACAGTGTAGTTTAGTGTGGGTGTTTAGTGACAGACTAGCAATAAAGCTGTCAAAAAGCCGAAGAGCAGCGAGATCGCATGAGTGATAACTCTCACAGTCCGCTGCTCATCGCCCCGTACTTGGTGCGCGGCTTTTTGACAGCTTTTTTGATAACTTAGGCGAATTTTTACAGGTCCGCAGCGGCAATGTGAGGCGAGCTTAGGCGGGCGTATTGGGCCGGCGAAGACAGGTAAAATAGACACGTTGATAACTACCCCCCATTAAGTCTTTCATTACATTTGCGAACACTGTGTTTTCTGCCTGTACTTCAGTGAGACCTTTGGCTAAATAATCAATTTTTTGATTCAGTGTGTTCAGCTGTGTAGTTAATTCTGCTGGATCCATTTTATTCACACACGTATGTTTTAAAGGAATACAACAAAATAAACAAATTATTATGGCTTGATTAGTCTGTCACAATTTAACATATTGTTTTAGGCTAGAAATATTCAGTGAGTGAATAAATGTAAGTTTGTAGCTACTGGATACAGGTGAACTCTGCTCACTATTGAATTGGTTAATGAGCAAGTGCCTGAAATGTAGCAGTGATACTGAACAGAAAGAAACAACTACTTTGAAAACTACTCACTGACAATGTCGAGTCAGAGTAAGTTACTTTCAGTTTAAGAAGCAGGTTTACAATATCGTTATAGTTGATAATCAAATAATAGTTAGCTGAAATAACTCTGGTAGTGAAGTAACGGTTTAGAGTAGGTAGGTTTAAACACATTCGGCTAGATTAAGAGTTGTGCGTTAGGTTTAAAAAACAGCGTTAAAAGGTCCTAACGCTGCTTTTTAACGCCTGCTGGTATTACGAGTCTTGCAGGTACAGGTGTACCGCTCACATTTTTGGCCAGACTTGGAAATACCGCAAATCCACTTACGTAAATTGTGTTTCCTATTTTTTCAATGGGACTTGCATAGCACCGGTATTACAAGTCTGCCAAAATGTGAGCGGTACACCCTCTCCTGTCAAGACTGGTACCGCATTTTAAAATCAGTAGTTGAGTTTTACACTACAACGCCATAGCATAAAACTCTTAACTAAAGTGCTAAAAAGTACACTAACACCCACAAACTACCTATTAACCCCTAAACCGAGGCCCTCCCGCATTGCAAACACTAAAATAACATTTTAAACCCCTAATCTGCCGAACTGGACATCGCCGCCACTATAATAAACATATTAACCCCTAAACCGCCGCCCTCCCGCCTCACAAACATTAGTTAAATATTATTAATCCCTAACATCGCCGGCACCTACTGTAACATATCTCAGCCTAATATCACTGCCCCTTTAAGACTGCCTTCCCTGCTTCTGACAATCATGCTGGTTTGGGCAGTATTTGTATTCAGCTTGCCTGCCTGATTAATCATTCATGCACCTGATTTTCTCAGCCTCTTTTTAAGTCTTCTCAGGCCTAATGGGCTTTGTATTAACTTTGAAGTTGTTATCCTGAATAGAGGTCTGTGACTGTTTCCTGCATGAATTCAACCAAGTTATTCAAACTACAGCCTTTCCTATGTCCTATGCTTAAATTCATCAAATCGCAGGTATCCAAATAATTCCATTTTTGTTACCTGGACACTGCTACTTAAACTCTGAACTTTATTATAAATCAAGTATACTTTTGGTTATCATCACTCTCTAATTATAACAACAGCATCTTACTCAGAACTTTATAACTATTCTATGCAACAAGTTGTCATAGCTGAAATATCCTGCTACAAATATGTTAACATATTCAGAACTCTGCATCTATGTGTTCAGTTAAAAGCTTTCATGTGATTCTCCAATATATGCACAGACAGTAATTGATGCCTTAAACTTTCAACTTGACTAAACCTGTGCTGCTCTGCTTATTACTGACATACAGCTATATATAATATTATGTACTGTGAACCTGCAACAAACCTTAGTTTGCATATATATGCACAAACAGTAATTAATGCATAAAAGTTGCAACTTGTCTATCACCTGTGCTGCTCTGCTTTATTCTGACATACAGCTCTATATAATATTATGTACTGTGAACCTGCAACAAACCTTAGTTTGCATATAAGTGTCAATCTTCTACCAGTTTACTCTAAAGCCTGAACATTCCACATTGCTATATTTATCTCTCATTAAATCCTGCAGCTACTCCTATTAATCTAATACGTGATAAAATCACAGTGGAGGGGGCGCAAAATAGTATACAATTAGATGGTGGTCATTAATAACCCACAAAGACAATTTACAACTCAAACAAACTAATGTTATCTTGTTAGATGAAAGATATATCAATATAAGGTTATCTTTGTATAAATCCCTTTTGGAATCAACAGAAAAGAAAATGTCTTTTTTTTAAAAAATAAGCTGATAGCTGGCGGTGGCTGCCTCCTCTTCACCGGATGATCCAGGTAAGAACTAGGAAAAATAAAAAACAACAGAGGGGCGCCTCCTGTGTAGTATTGTCTGGATGAAGACATATAAAAATGCAACAGAATAGCCAAATGAGCACTCACATACTCCAGGAGCACACTTATGTGCTGGTAGGGGCAGGCTGTTTTTTTTTATTTGGGTGTAACAGCTCACCCGTTCAGGGATACTTCCAATGCTGTGGTGCTGCAACAGGTGTGATAAAACAGACAGAGAGTACTATATGTGCAGACCATTAAAGATGAAACATAGGTGTGTGCTTTATAGTATAAAGTGGGTACTCACATACTCCATCCATCTTTAATGGTCTGCACATATAGTGCTCTCTGTCTGTTTTATCACACCTGTTGCAGCACCACAGCATTGGAAGTATCACTGAACGGGTGAGCTGTTACACCCACCTAAATCTACAGCCTGCCCCTACCAGCACATAAGTGTGCTCCTGGAGTATGTGAGTGCTCATTTGGCTATTCTGTTGCATTTTTATATGTCTTCATCCAGACAATACTACACATGAGGCGCCCCTCTGTTGTTTTTTATTTTTCCTAGCTACTCCTATAAGTAACTATAAGTCACAGTGAAGTCAGAATATATTGTATACAAATGTTGCACTCTCCATTTATTCTACAATAACTTCTAGTAACTATGAATCACAGAATATCATCTATCCACGTCCAGGATACTCTTCCCCCGGTCAGGGGTCGGTGTCTTCAAATCCCTACCACTGCCCTGAGGGTCTGTGTCCTGAGCGCATGTACACCGGATATTGACAGAAAGTTAATGCCTAAAAAGGGATCCGCAGTGGCAGTGGATGCACCGACCCTCGAAGGAAAATAAAAAATTACAACCTATCTCAGACCCAAGCTGTCCCCAAAGAAAAACAGAAGATTTTCATACTTTTAAAAATTTAAAGACACAGTATTCCCATTCTAGAGTATCCTCTACTCATGTTCGGGGTTACCATTTTGGTGAAACTGATCCTGAATCTGACTATGACAATGAAGAGAATGTAACCATAGATTCTGCAGAAAAAAATTCAGATCTTTAAAGATTTAAAGAGACAGAACCACTTATCTAGAATTTCATCTATTCCACATGTTTGTGAATTCCATTTTGGTGAAACTGATTCTGAATCTGACTATGAAAATGAAGAGGATGTATCCATAGATTCAGCAGAAAAATATCAGATCTTTAAAGATTTAAAGAGACAGAACCTCTTTTCTAGAATTTCATCTACTCATGTTCGTGATTTCCATTTTGGTGAGACTGATTCGGAGTCTGGCTATGTAATTGAAGAGGATGTATTCATAGATTCAGCAGAAAAAATTCCGATCTTTAAAGATTTAAAGAGACAGGACCACTGTTTCAGAATACCATTTACTCCTCCTGTTTGTGATTCCCATCCTGGTGATACTGACTCTGAGTCTGAATATGTCAATGAGGAGGATGACTTCACAGATCCAGCTGAACTGGCATTAGACTGGTATAAGCGCAACTTTAATTCACCACAAACTCAGACAAGACCTCAACCTATTGGCTATAATGACATCCTTGGTAGCTATATTTACAATATAGATGATACAGACAGCTCCCATCATGAAACCGCTCATGAAAATACTGATCTTCCTATTTCTGATATTCCCATGGATTCGTTAGATTGGACAGATTCAGAACTGGAAGAAAAGACATCCGGTTTACAGACTGCTGTTTGGAGAAAAGGTTCCCTCAACTACTATGCTGATTTATTACATCAGAATTATGCACCAAGTGATGAAGAGGATTTCTGTTCTCAACCTGATATAAGGTACTCCAGGCCACAGTGGCACCACCCTAAGAAACCTCATATAGGGAAGAAATATCAGTTATCTAAGCCAGTGTTTTTCAACCAGTGTGCCGTGAGAGATCCTCAGGTGTGCCGCGGCAGACTGACAACAGTGTGACATATTTTTTAAACTTTGCTTGTTTTTTACTCCCAGTGCAGGGGTAGTTTGTAGGAGGCATGGCATAACAGCACAATACATACAGTATATGTGTGTTTGTCTGTATGTGTATATATATATATATATATATATGCTGTATTAGGCTACTACATACAGTATGTGTGTGTTTGTGTGTATGTGTGTATATATATATATATATATGCTGTATTAGGCTACTACATACAGTATATGTGTGTTTGTGTGTATGTGTATATATATATATATGCTGTATTAGGCTACTACATACAGTATGTGTGTGTTTGTGTGTATGTGTATATATATATATATATATATATATGTGCTGTATTAGGCTACTACATACAGTATGTGTGTGTTTGTGTGTATGTGTATATATATATATATGCTGTATTAGGCTACTACATACAGTATGTGTGTGTTTGTGTGTATGTGTATATATATATGCTGTATTAGGCTACTACATACAGTATGTGTGTGTTTGTGTGTATGTGTATATATATATGCTGTATTAGGCTACTACATACAGTATGTGTGTGTTTGTGTGTATGTGTATAAATATGCTGTATTAGGCTACTACATACAGTATGTGTGTGTTTGTGTGTATGTGTATATATATATGCTGTATTAGGCTACTACATACAGTATGTGTGTGTTTGTGTGTATGTGTATATATATGCTGTATTAGGCTACTACATACAGTATATGTGTGTTTGTGTGTATGTGTATATATATATGCTGTATTAGGCTACTACATACAGTATATGTGTGTTTGTGTGTATGTGTATATATATATATATATATATGCTGTATTAGGCTACTACATACAGTATGTGTGTGTTTGTGTGTATGTGTATATATATATATATATATGCTGTATTAGGCTACTACATACAGTATGTGTGTGTTTGTGTGTATGTGTATATATATATATATATATGCTGTATTAGGCTACTACATACAGTATGTGTGTGTTTGTGTGTATGTGTATATATATGCTGTATTAGGCTACTACATACAGTATGTGTGTGTTTGTGTGTATGTGTATATATATGCTGTATTAGGCTACTACATACAGTATGTGTGTGTTTGTGTGTATGTGTATATATATATATATGCTGTATTAGGCTACTACATACAGTATATGTGTGTATGTGTATATATATATATATGCTGTATTAGGCTACTACATACAGTATGTGTGTGTTTGTGTGTATGTGTATATATATATATATATATATATGCTGTATTAGGCTACTACATACAGTATGTGTGTGTTTGTGTGTATGTGTATATATATATATATATATGCTGTATTAGGCTACTACATACAGTATGTGTGTGTTTGTGTGTATGTGTATATATATATATATATGCTGTATTAGGCTACTACATACAGTATGTGTGTGTTTGTGTGTATGTGTATATATATATATATATATATGCTGTATTAGGCTACTACATACAGTATGTGTGTGTTTGTGTGTATGTGTATATATATATATATATGCTGTATTAGGCTACTACATACAGTATGTGTGTGTTTGTGTGTATGTGTATATATATATATATGCTGTATTAGGCTACTACATACAGTATGTGTGTGTTTGTGTGTATGTGTATATATATATATATATATATGCTGTATTAGGCTACTACATACAGTATGTGTGTGTTTGTGTGTATGTGTATATATATATATATATATATGCTGTATTAGGCTACTACATACAGTATGTGTGTGTTTGTGTGTATGTGTATATATATATATATGCTGTATTAGGCTACTACATACAGTATATGTGTGTATGTGTATATATATATATATGCTGTATTAGGCTACTACATACAGTATATGTGTGTTTGTGTGTATGTGTATATATATATATATGCTGTATTAGGCTACTACATACAGTATATGTGTGTTTGTGTGTATGTGTATATATATATATATATGCTGTATTAGGCTACTACATACAGTATGTGTGTGTTTGTGTGTATGTGTATATATATATATATATATGCTGTATTAGGCTACTACATACAGTATGTGTGTGTTTGTGTGTATGTGTATATATATATATATATATGCTGTATTAGGCTACTACATACAGTATGTGTGTGTTTGTGTGTATGTGTATATATATATATATGCTGTATTAGGCTACTACATACAGTATGTGTGTGTTTGTGTATATATATATATATATGCTGTATTAGGCTACTACATACAGTATGTGTGTGTTTGTGTGTATGTGTATATATATATATATGCTGTATTAGGCTACTACATACAGTATGTGTGTGTTTGTGTGTATGTGTATATATATATATATATGCTGTATTAGGCTACTACATACAGTATATGTGTGTTTGTGTGTATGTGTATATATATATATATGCTGTATTAGGCTACTACATACAGTATGTGTGTGTTTGTGTGTATGTGTATATATATATATATATGCTGTATTAGGCTACTACATACAGTATGTGTGTGTTTGTGTGTATGTGTATATATATGCTGTATTAGGCTACTACATACAGTATGTGTGTGTTTGTGTGTATGTGTATATATATATATATATGCTGTATTAGGCTACTACATACAGTATATGTGTGTTTGTCTGTATGTGTATATATATATATATATATGCTGTATTAGGCTACTACATACAGTATGTGTGTGTTTGTGTGTATGTGTGTATATATATATATATATATATATATATATATGCTGTATTAGGCTACTACATACAGTATGTGTGTGTTTGTGTATATGTGTATATATATATGCTGTATTAGGCTACTACATACAGTATGTGTGTGTTTGTGTATATGTGTATATATATATGCTGTATTAGGCTACTACATACAGTATGTGTGTGTTTGTGTATATGTGTATATATATATGCTGTATTAGGCTACTACATACAGTATGTGTGTGTTTGTGTGTATGTGTATATATATATGCTGTATTAGGCTACTACATACAGTATGTGTGTGTTTGTGTATATGTGTATATATATATGCTGTATTAGGCTACTACATACAGTATGTGTGTGTTTGTGTGTATGTGTATATATATATGCTGTATTAGGCTACTACATACAGTATGTGTGTGTTTGTGTATATGTGTATATATATATGCTGTATTAGGCTACTACATACAGTATGTGTGTGTTTGTGTGTATGTGTATATATATATGCTGTATTAGGCTACTACATACAGTATGTGTGTGTTTGTGTGTATGTGTATATATATATATATATGCAGTATTAGGCTACTACATACAGTATGTGTGTGTTTGTGTGTATGTGTATATATATATGCTGTATTAGGCTACTACATACAGTATGTGTGTGTTTGTGTGTATGTGTATATATATATGCTGTATTAGGCTACTACATACAGTATGTGTGTGTTTGTGTATATGTGTATATATATATATGCTGTATTAGGCTACTACATACAGTATGTGTGTGTTTGTGTGTATGTGTATATATATATATGCTGTATTAGGCTACTACATACAGTATGTGTGTGTTTGTGTGTATGTGTATATATATATATGCTGTATTAGGCTACTACATACAGTATGTGTGTGTTTGTGTGTATGTGTATATATATATGCTGTATTAGGCTACTACATACAGTATGTGTGTGTTTGTGTATATGTGTATATATATATGCTGTATTAGGCTACTACATACAGTATGTGTGTGTTTGTGTGTATGTGTATATATATATATGCTGTATTAGGCTACTACATACAGTATGTGTGTGTTTGTGTATATGTGTATATATATATGCTGTATTAGGCTACTACATACAGTATGTGTGTGTTTGTGTATATGTGTATATATATATATATATATATATGCTGTATTAGGCTACTACATACAGTATGTGTGTGTTTGTGTATATGTGTATATATATATATATGCTGTATTAGGCTACTACATACAGTATGTGTGTGTTTGTGTATATGTGTATATATATATGCTGTATTAGGCTACTACATACAGTATGTGTGTGTTTGTGTGTATGTGTATATATATATGCTGTATTAGGCTACTACATACAGTATGTGTGTGTTTGTGTGTATGTGTATATATATATATATATATGCTGTATTAGGCTACTACATACAGTATGTGTGTGTTTGTGTATATGTGTATATATATATGTGCTGTATTAGGCTACTACATACAGTATGTGTGTGTTTGTGTATATGTGTATGTATATATATATGCTGTATTAGGCTACTACATACAGTATGTGTGTGTTTGTGTGTATGTGTATATATATATGCTGTATTAGGCTACTACATACAGTATGTGTGTGTTTGTGTATATGTGTATATATATATGCTGTATTAGGCTACTACATACAGTATGTGTGTGTTTGTGTATATGTGTATATATATATGCTGTATTAGGCTACTACATACAGTATGTGTGTGTTTGTGTGTATGTGTATATATATATGCTGTATTAGGCTACTACATACAGTATGTGTGTGTATGTATATATATATATATATATATATGTGCTGTATTAGGCTACTACATACAGTATATGTGTGTTTGTGTGTATGTGTATATATATATATGCTGTATTAGGCTACTACATACAGTATGTGTGTGTTTGTGTGTATGTGTATATATATGTGCTGTATTAGGCTACTACATACAGTATGTGTGTGTTTGTGTATATGTGTATATATATATATATGCTGTATTAGGCTACTACATACAGTATGTGTGTGTTTGTGTGTATGTGTATATATATATATTCTGTATTAGGCTACTACATACAGTATGTGTTTGTTTGTGTGTATGTGTATATATATATATATGCTGTATTAGGCTACTACATACAGTATGTGTGTGTTTGTGTGTATGTGTATATATATGCTGTATTAGGCTACTACATACAGTATGTGTGTGTTTGTGTGTATGTGTATATATATATGCTGTATTAGGCTACTACATACAGTATGTGTGTGTTTGTGTGTATGTGTATATATATATGCTGTATTAGGCTACTACATACAGTATGTGTGTGTTTGTGTGTATGTGTATATATATATGCTGTATTAGGCTACTACATACAGTATGTGTGTGTTTGTGTGTATGTGTATATATATATGCTGTATTAGGCTACTACATACAGTATGTGTGTGTTTGTGTGTATGTGTATATATATATGCTGTATTAGGCTACTACATACAGTATGTGTGTGTGTGTGTGTGTGTGTATGTGTATATATATATGCTGTATTAGGCTACTACATACAGTATGTTTGTGTGTATGTGTATATATATATGCTGTATTAGGCTACTACATACAGTATGTGTGTGTTTGTGTGTATGTGTATATATATATGCTGTATTAGGCTACTACATACAGTATGTGTGTGTTTGTGTGTATGTGTATATATATATATATATGCTGTATTAGGCTACTACATACAGTATATGTGTGTTTGTGTGTATGTGTATATATATATATATATGCTGTATTAGGCTACTACATACAGTATGTGTGTGTTTGTGTATGTGTATATATATATATATGCTGTATTAGGCTACTACATACAGTATGTGTGTGTTTGTGTATGTGTATATATATATGCTGTATTAGGCTACTACATACAGTATGTGTGTGTTTGTGTGTATGTGTATATATATATATGCTGTATTAGGCTACTACATACAGTATGTGTGTGTTTGTGTATATGTGTATATATATATATGCTGTATTAGGCTACTACATACAGTATGTGTGTGTTTGTGTATGTGTATATATATATATGCTGTATTAGGCTACTACATACAGTATGTGTGTGTTTGTGTATATGTGTATATATATATGCTGTATTAGGCTACTACATACAGTATGTGTGTGTTTGTGTATATGTGTATATATATATGCTGTATTAGGCTACTACATACAGTATGTGTGTGTTTGTGTGTATGTGTATATATATGTGCTGTATTAGGCTACTACATACAGTATGTGTGTGTTTGTGTGTATGTGTATATATATATGCTGTATTAGGCTACTACATACAGTATGTGTGTGTTTGTGTGTGTATGTGTATATATATATGCTGTATTAGGCTACTACATACAGTATGTGTGTGTTTGTGTATATGTGTATATATATATGCTGTATTAGGCTACTACATACAGTATGTGTGTGTTTGTGTGTATGTGTATATATATGTGCTGTATTAGGCTACTACATACAGTATGTGTGTGTTTGTGTGTATGTATATATATATATGCTGTATTAGGCTACTACATACAGTATGTGTGTGTTTGTGTGTATGTGTATATATATATATATGCTGTATTAGGCTACTACATACAGTATGTGTGTGTTTGTGTGTATGTATATATATATATGCTGTATTAGGCTACTACATACAGTATGTGTGTGTTTGTGTGTATGTGTATATATATATATATGCTGTATTAGGCTACAATGTGTGATTTTTAAAACAAATTTAGGATGGTGGTGTGCCACAGGATTCTTTCATGTAAAAAAGTGTGCCACGGCAAAAAAAAGGTTAAAAATCACTGATC